>NW_027527549.1:4968629-4994242 GCF_008692635.1 Crocuta crocuta | reverse complement strand
ATTATTGGCTTTTTTTCTTTCGTTCTGCTTCCCTCCCCTCTTTTTTGGACTATGAACCACAAAAGGATTTGATTTGGATAGCAATAACATTCCCAGACTTTCTCTGTGGGTCAGACATTAAAAAGGATTGTTTAACCCTTTATCTGATATGTCATTTGCAACTATCTTTTCCCATTCCGTTGGTTGCCTATTAANAAAAAAAAAAGGATTGTTTAACATTCTTCTACAAATGTTAAAGAGACATTTTCTTTTGAAACATATGAACACACACATGATCTTAGTGATACCTTGCCAGCAACGTAAACTGTCATAAATTGCTGTCCTGGAGTGGGAATTCATTACTGGGGAGGACTCTCTGTGGGGACAGAAGGCACTTGTCAGTCTCTAGGAGGGTTTTATTTTATTTTATTTTACTTATTTATTTATTTATTTTTTTGCAAAAGTATATTCAAGAGCACAATAGAAATCTATTTGGGAAAAAATGNCTACGAAAATCTGCTTAGCTCATGAAGAATATATGGAAGCAGTGATTCTCTGTGGGGAGAGGGAGAGATCCATAATATTAGAAATGGAAAATGAGGAGTGATAAGTATTTTGTAGAGAGGCTATGAAAGCAAGGTTTTTGAAAGTTAAAAGGTTATCATTTTCTTTTCCTCCTTATTATAATTATAAAAGAAAGAATGCTTATTATAAAAACTGAAATTATTTAGAAGTTTGTAAAGAAAAAAATAGATCCTTGCTCATGAAAACCCATACACGCATATCCAATTTATTGTCATAAAGTTGTATGTAATATATAATAAGCAGCTATGTGATATGTAATATTCCATAATATACATATTCAGCCATACCCTTATTGGTGGGCATTTATTTTCTAGGATATTTTATGTGTATCAAAAAAAGGGTGAGAAAAGTCAGCCTTATATGCACCTCTGATAAGGAAACTTGAAGATTTGGACTGATGGGGGGCTGAAAGTCAGATTAGGCAGCTCCTGGGACTATGCAGTCAGGACTGCCTTAAAGATAGACAGTTCACATGGCAGAAACTGACTAAATCCCTAACATCATAAAGTTACAGGATGAGAGAGCTGAAAGGGATTTAAAATAAATAAGACCAGTCCCCTAATTTTACCAAGGAGGAAATTGAGGCCCGCGGAGGTTATCTTTCTCAAGGGCACATAACTAGTAAAGTGTCACAGTCCTGATTAAAGTCTCATGGCTCTAGACTAGCTTTCTTTGAAAGAGGAAAGTAATAAAAGGACCTTATAATTCCACCTATGATCAGGTGCTGAATTGTTTCTTCCTCTGAGTGGTTGTAGCTGTGTGCAGACAGGTTTTAAAGTCCTACAGACACATAGTATGGCTCCCATTTTTGTCATTTTCCAAAAACACATTCCTATTTACTCTCTACTTGAACATGTCATTTTTGCATTAATGTAAACATTCAAAGACTTACTCAGCCTTCTCTACTACCTGGGGGGGCAGCAGAGTGTAATGGTTAAAAGCACAGGTTCCATTTCATTTTTTTAAAATGTTTATTTATTTTTGAGAAAGAGAGAGAAACAGAGTGAGCAGGGGAGGGACAGAGAAAGAGAGGGAGCCACAGAATCTGAAGCAGGCTCCAGGCTCTGAGCTGTCAGCACAGAGCCTGATGTGGGGCTCAAACCCACAAACTGTGAGATCATGACCTGAGCCAAAGTTGGATGCCCAACCGACTGAGCCATCCAGATGCCCTGCCCAGATTCCAATTCTTGCTCTGACTCTTTCTAGTTTCATGGCCTTGAGTAAATAAATTATCTCTCTAATCTTCAGTTTCCCCATCTCTAATGGGAGAGAATAGTTCTGTTCTATTATATTGTTGTTATGAGGATTAAAGTCAATAATGCAGATACAGGAACTGTCATGTAAACTTCAGCTACATGTAAACTTCAAACTACACGTCAGACGTTGTGCCGGTTTCAGAGATACACAATGAGCAAGATACACATATGGTCCCAGTTCTTAAAGAGCTGATCGTATACTTGAAATTCTCTGAATTAAATCTATGTTTTCATTGGTCTGTGCCTTTCTACAAGATACTAATTCCTTTTGTTTGATCTTTTTCCCCCTTTCCCTGTTCATTACTTGCCATCAAAGCACTGTTTTCTTTTAAGACTCAGTGGAAATCCTATCTCTTCCGTGAAGTCCTTCCATATTACCCCAGCTGGAAGTCCTATGTCTTTATTTATACTTCCATAATCCCACAGCATGTGGTTTGATAGCATTTTTCACTATCTTGTGTCAGATTTAATCATGTGTGTCTTCTGTAATCTTGGGAGTCAGTACTCAGTCAGTAATTGGTAAACTCAGTTCTATCACTAACCTTGTCATGCATTATTAATATTATGTTGATAATTATTATATTATTGAACTACAAACTCAGGCTCAAAAGGATGAATTCAGTTACCTAAAACCTACCAGCTAGTAAGAAGTAAAACCAGGGCTAGAACCCAGGTCTCCCAACGACACCTCTGGAAATGGACTTATCTCTACACTTGCCTCAACTTGGACAAGTGACTCAGATATAGTTTCTTCATCTGCAAGTGAACAAGAAAAATGGTGGTGAACATGTGGTAGAGAAATATATAGTACGGGGACGCCTGGGTGGCTCAGTCATTTGAGGGTCCAACTTTAGCTCAGGTTATGATCTTGCAGTTTGTGAGTTTAAGCCCCACATTGGGCTTGCTGCTGTCAGTGCAAAGCCTGCTTTGGACTCTCTGTTTGCTTCTCTCTGCTCTTGCCCCACATGTGCTCTCTCTCTCTCTCAAAAATAAATAAACATTTTAAAAAAGAGTCTGTTTCTTGGTTTGTCTCTCTCTCTTTAAAAAAAAAAGATACAGTACAATTAAATGCTATAAAAACACTTAATAAATACAATAAACACTTCCCCCTATATATTACTGATCCACTATGTGTGAGACATACATGGTAGATCTGACTGTTGGCTAATTAGTCAGCCAGTAGCTGAATAAGAGGCATGTTCTCGTTTCCTGAAGCCAAATTCAGTGGTCATTCCAATATAACACATGTGTCTGTTGGCATTAGCTGCCTCTTATCCATCATCTCTTATCATTTCCAGCCTTTAAACTGAAAGGGATCCCATATGCATTGTCAATGTCATTAATGTTTGGATGGATATTTAGAAGTAGGGGAATCTTGGGGCGTCTGGGTGGCTCAGTCGGTTGAATGTCCAACTTCGCCTCAGGTCATGATCTCACGGTTCGTGGGTTTGAGGCCCGCCTGCATCGGGCTCTGTGCTGACAGCTAGCTTGGAGCCTGGAGCCTGCTTCAGATTCTTTGTCTCCCTCTCTTTCTGACCCTCCCCTGCTCACACTGTCTCCTTCTCTCTCTCTCTCAGAAATAAATAAAAAAACATTTAAAAAAAGAAGTAGGGGAATCTTGTTAAAAGAATAATTCAACTAGTAAATGATCAGAGTAACTGGTATACATTACCATTAAAGCACACCATATCTTACCTCTTAACCCTCAATATTCTAGCCTTATGAGTCTCTTTTATTTAAAGTGAAGTGCTTTAGGTGATTTCTCTCTTTTTTTTAGCGATTTCTGCTCAAAAAGCAAATCGGTCTTTAGTGTATGCCATCAATGGCCTATAAATCAGATTTTCAGGCAGCATCTTTTCCATTAAAAAATTAAGTATGCTACTGGAGTTTTTCATGTTAAAGTACCTAAATATCTAAATACTTAAAATAAAATACTTCCATCATTACTGAAATATTTTAGGGCCAGATTCTATTTGGCAGACACATAGAATTGGCCTTTCTCTTCCTGTGTGTGTGTATGCATGTGTGTCTCCATCCTTATTATTTTCAAATTATTTGCTTCTACTACGGTACCTCTGCTTCTCAGTTTTAAAATATTTTCATTAAAAATGCAGCACAAAACTAAGGTATACCTTGCTTCATTGGGTGTGAACATATAGGACAGAATCAATAACTCACAGCAAACTGGATGCGCCAAAAGTGGAGATTCTGAACCATCTTACCCCTACCATGGAGGTATCGCCTGAAGCCACTAGAACTTTCCTGCTCTACTGACTATTCAGTGCAAGGCAAATATTCACTATACATGATGGAGGTTAGGCAATGAAATAAGTAAAACCAGTATATGTCCTCCATGGATTTGCCTCTCTGGGAATCAAAATTACACACTAAGAAAAGTTTTAGAAAGGTAAACACAAGTGAGGGCCGAACTAAGATAGGGTAGATGGTACACTAAGAACACTGACTAAGGACACCGACTTAGGTACAGTGGAAGGTGTTATAGTGAGATGACCTGTCAGAATGGCTGAAGTTAACAACTCAGGAAATAACAGATGTTGGTGAGGATGTAGAGAAAGGGGAACCCTTTGGACTGTTGGTAGGAATGCAAACTGGTTCAGCCACTCTCGAGAACAGTGTGGAGGTTCTTCAGAAAATTAAAAGAGAGAACTACCCTATAACCCAGCAATTGCACTAGTAGGTATTTATCCAAGGGATACAAAGATGCTAATTTAAAGGGGCACATGCACCCCAATGTTTATAACAGTGCTATCAACAATAGCCAAGCGATGGAAAGAGCCCAGATGTCTATGGACTGATGAATGGATAATATATATACAATGGAATACTACTTGGTGATGAAAACAACACATCCACAACATTTGCCATTTGCAACAGTGTGGATGGAACTAGAGGGTATTATGCCAAATGAAATAAGTCAGTCAGAGAAAGACTGATATCATATGATTTCATTCATATGTGGAATGTGAGAAACACAACAGATGAACATAGGGGAAGTGAAGGAAAAATAAGACAAAAGCAGAAGGAGGCAAACCATAAGGGACTCTTTAAATTTTAAAAAAATGTTTTCTTTAAATTTTTAATGTTTATTTTAGAAAGAGTGTGAGTGGGGGGGGCAGAGAGAGAGAGAGAGGGAGGCACAGAATCTGAAACAGGCTCCAGGATCTGAACTGTCAGCACAGAGTTTGAACTTGGGCTTGAACTTGGAAATGGTGAGATCATGATCTAGGCTAAAGATGGATGCTTAACCGACTGAGCCACCCAGACGCCCCTTAAATGTTTATTTAGTTTGAGAGAGAGAAAGATTATGAGCAGAGGAGGGGTGGAGAGAGTGGGAGACAGAATCTCAAGGAGAGGCTCAAATTCATCAGCTGTGAGATCATGACTTGAGCCAAAAATCAAGAGTCAGTCGCTGAATCAACTGAGCTACCCACATGTCCCCAGACTTCTAAATACAGAGAACAAACTGAATCTTGCTGGAAGGGAGGTGGGTGGTGGAATGGTTTAAATGCGTGATGGGCATCTGAGATGAGCACTGGGTGCACGTGTAAGAGATGAATCACTGGGTTCAACTCCTGAAGCCAAGACTACACTGTATGTTAACTAACATTAATTAAAACAACAACAACAAAAATAGCTAGTAAGTGGTACAATCAGGGTTTAACCCAAGTTCTGACTTCAAATATTCCTATGCTTTTCACTTTATTAAGTACCGTAGGCAAATGCTATTGCAACGTGTATCCTGTGTTTTGTTTTTAATGAGATGATAATTAAGGAAAGCACCGTTTGATTTTTGCTATGAGAGATGTTGGGCACTAGATCTGCACAGAAGTGATATAATTTATGAAATAAGTGGGAGTCGGTCTTCAATGTCCTATTCGACTCAGGCATTTGTTATCATACTAAGTCCTACGCTGGAGGAAACAGCCTAGACCCTGAGAAGAGAAAGGCCTGAGGCACTGGCCCAGATTTCTTGCTTCACGGGGGCTACGCGCCAGTCCTCAAAGCACACCTGGACCCAAGTTCACACCAGTGTTTGCTCACTCAGGCCCAATAACCCCAGGCAGGAGACACACTGCACGTTTTCTCTTGCCCATGACCAGGCCGAGGCATTTCCTGTGCTCAGAGAGTGTCAACCTATTCCAAATTCCATCAGAAGAAGTAACTCAATAAGCAAGAAGAAACAAGTTCAGAGTGCAGCTGTTAACCATCTTATTTTAAAATGCAGCCCTACCTGCCGTAGCCACAGACTTGCTCATCACAGAGCCATTCTTGGCTCTGTGATCTATGACAGAGCTTGTGACCCCACCTGTGAGCTCCCCAGACATAAACTTATCATATCAAACAGATGGGTAATAACATGGGACTTTCACTCTAATAAAAATTGCCTCCTCCTTTTATCAGTGGGTCAGATCAGACCAGACACCAAAGAGTGTTCTCAGATCTAGCCAAACACAGAAAGCTGCTTTTGTTGTACAAAGGGTAATGGAAAATGGTTAAGGAAATATTTTCCAAGCTTAAGACCTATCCAAGACCAACACATTCAGACTTTTTTTTTTTTTTAACTGCATAGGCTTTGTTCAAAGTCAAGCTGTTGTATGACCTCAGAGCAAAGACAATTCATCTTCTAATGAAAAGCTTTTTATATATTTTTTAAAAGTTTTTTTAATTTTTTTTTTTTAAATTTCTGAGAGAAAGAGAGATAGCATGAGCAGGGGAGGGTCAGAGAGAGGGAGATACAGAATCTGAAGCAGGCTCCCGGCTCTGAGCTAGCTGTCAGCACAGAGCCTGACACGGGGCTTGAACCCACGAAACGCGAGATCATGATCTGAGCTGAAGTTGGACACTTAACCGACTGAGCCACCCAGGTGCCCCAAGGCTTTTTATATTTATGGAATAATGAAAATCAGAAATATCTTAAAGGCTCACCCAGCCCAGTCTCCTTGCCATTACAAAAACATTTTCTAAAGTGTAAATGATGAATGGGACCACCAATGGTTTAAAAATATTAATAAAAAATTTAAATTATGAAATAATTTCAGTAATATAGCAGACCCCAGATTGAACAACAATTTTTTGACAGATCTCTAAAAAAGATAAAATTTTGGGGGTGCCTGATGTCTTCATCTCTGCTCAGGTCATGATCCCACTGTTTGTGAGATAAATCCCTGTGTAGGGCCCTGCGCTAACAGTGCAGAACCTGCTTAGGATTCTCTCTCCCTCTCTCTCTGCCTCTTCTCTATCTCTTGAAAATAAATAAACTTGAGAAAATAAATTTAAAAAAATTTTTACGTACACAGCTATGTATATACACATACACCTATGTCATCTGTGTATATATCTCTTGATAGCATTGCTTTTCATTGTAACTTTTACATAAATGATATAAAGAGGGGTGTATATCTATTTTCAGCTTGACTGTTTTCATTCAACATTATGCTTTTTTCTAGATTTATCCAGGCTAAACATATTATGCCAACATGTTTATTTCATTTAATTCAGTATTTCATTATATGGATATATTGGCATGACTATATAATTTATTACCAAATTCACCCTCTTTTGAGAATAAAAATAGGGTCAGCTAATACTTACATTAATATAATAGGAATAACTTAGGATTATCCCAGGTAAATGAGGAGGTAGGGTCACCGTGAGTATGCTACCATTTTCATGCATCTCTATTGACTGACATATATATTGCTTCCAATTTCAGGTAGCATAAGCAATGATGCGGTGACTGTTTTCAAACATGTATCCTGATGTCCAAGTACAAATTTTTTCTAACATTCTGCCTCTGAGCCATAGATCTGTATATTTTCACTTTACTACATAATGACATGTTGCTTTGCAAATTTATATCTCCATTAGTTATGCATAGGACTTACTATTTCCCCTCACTTTCATTAGTACTTATAGAATCACTTAAGGGGTGCCTGGGTGGCTCAGTCAGTTAAATAGCCAAGTCTTGATTTCAGCTCAGGTCAGGATCCCAGAGTTAGTGAGATTGAGCCCTGTTTCTGGCAGTGTGATGGCAGCATGGAGCCCCCTTGGGATTCTCTCTCTCCCTTTCTTCCTGCTCTTCCCATGCTGTGCGCTCTCTCTCTCTCTCTCTCTAAAAATAAATAAATATAGTTTAAAAAACTATTAAAAAATAAGTATCACTTGAAGAGTGGCATTTCATTCGTGTTTTTTACATTTCTCTGTTAACAGTGAAATTGCACAACCTTCCATATGTTTACTAGCCATGTGGATTTCCTCTTCTTTCTGGTAAACAGCTATCATTTTTGTCCTTATATTTGGATTAATCTCAGGTAAACAAAATACGGTTATTTGTTTTTCATCCTATTTGAAAATCTCTGCCTTTTAGGTGAGTTAAAGCAACTTATATTTTCTGTGATTAAAAATATATTTCACTATATATTTTTATTTATATCAACCCCACTAGGGTTACCAGTTTTATTGAAGTTTTAAAATAATTATATGTTGGTTATAGACTAATTTGGTGAGAAATGATATCTTAACAACATGAATCATTCAATCTATAACCATGGAGATATCTCTCTATTTACTTGGATCTTTAATTTTCCTTAGCAATGTTTTGCTAGCTTTAGTGTTAGTATTTTGTTAGCCTAGTATTTATTACTTTTGAAGCTACTGTAAATCATATTTTATAATTCATTTTCAAATCGTTATTAGGGTATAGAAGTACAGTTGATTTTTATATATTCATCTTGTATGAGTTAATTTTTAAAAAGTTTTTAATGTCTATTTATTATTGAGGGGGTAGGGGCAGAGAAAGAGAGAGAGAGGGAGACACAGAATCTGAAGTAGACTACAGGCTCTGAGCTATCAACACAGAGACTATCATGGGGCTTGAACTCATGAGCCGTGAGAATATGACCTGAGCTGAAGTTGGCTGCTTAACCCACTGAGCCACCCAGGTGCCCCGTGTGTGAGTTGATTTATCAATAACAGCCTTGCTGAATTAACTCATTGACTCAAACTGTAGACTTAGGGTTTTTTTAAAAGAATAAAACTGCATCATTTATGAATAAAAGCAGCTTTGCTCCTTCATTTCCAACCTTTTTACCTTTCATTTCTTTTTCTTCTCTTATTACACTGGAGTATAGGAGTGAATGAAAGTAGCAAAAAAATATTTTTGCCTTGTTTCTGACTTCAGGAGGAAATTTTTAATGTCACAACATCAAGTATTCTATCTTAGGGTTTATATAGATGGCTTTTATCAGGTTAAAATTCTATTCCTAGTTTTCTGGGAGTTTGTAACCCATAAACATGTGTTGAGTTTTATCAAATGTTCTGTATCTATTGAGATAAACATGTTTCCCCCTGCTTTATTCTTTTAATATGGTTAATTACATTGATTTTTTTCTGTTAAACCAGACTTGGAATAAACCAATCCCACTTAGTCATAATATATTATGCTTCTTATATTTCAGCTTTGACAGCCTGAGAAATTTGGGCCCTGAAATACCATGTGAGATTTGGTTTTGAACTTGACTTTTGAGGCTCCTGCCCCATGCAGTTTCAAAATACAGTAATAATCTTGAGTCCTCCGCTCTGTTGGGACTTTATTCCCTAAGTCCTCCAAGATGATGGAGATTTCATTCTGATTTTCAGAAGTTTGCACTCCAGCTTCCTAGGCTTTTCTACTGTCCCAGAATTCAGCAAATTTTCCGTTGGGAAAACTGGTCATGTGTTTCCATCCTTTTGAAACTATAGAATTTAATTTTTAGAGTTGAGGAACACAAATTTCAACTGAGAAGGAGAATAAATTATGTGGGAAGGAATCATTGTTCATCAGAAAATGCAGAGTTAATAATGACTGATGTCTAGCCTGTTAAATCCGTATCTTTAAGCCAGAGAAAGGAAAAGAGGGGCTGAAGAATGCCAGCCCAGGTACTAGATTAATTTAAATGCTATTGTATCTCCAGCACTTGGTCCTAATTGTCTCCTCTTGAACACTCAATACCTGCATTCATGCTGGCTGGCCCCAGGGACCCAGAGCAGCCCACTGTCCCCACTGAAAGGAAATGAAAAATCGGCTGATGCTAAACAGACCTCCTTCAGCAACTATAGCCATCTAAGCACTGTGTCCTGCAGTGTGATTAATGATTTTTCTTTCCCTTTATGTTTAAGAGCAATGTGTTTCGGAAAGAAAGGGAGAGAAATAGAATGAAGAAGGGGGATAAGGGAGAGGGCCGAGATGCAAAAGTACAAAAGGGGAAACTGTATGAGAGGAGAGGAAAGAATACTGTTTCAATATTAGATAGAGAACATTTCATAGAATTAACCAAAACTGTATGTTTTCTCTTAATATAAAGGATTCTACTTCTGCCCTATATAAGTATAACAAATTATTTAGGTCAATCTTATCTAAATAATACACTCTACTGAAAACAGTAAAGAGAAAGGAAAATTAAAAGAGGTTCTGTGTCCCCCAATAAAACTTTTGTTTTTAAGTCATCTCTACCTGATCTCCAAAAGATTGTTATGATATGTTGCATATATATGGTAAGTCTATACTTATCGATATCCTATCATGAGGGATGTGAGGTTGTAACATCTGTCACCTCATTTATTGATATAGTTCATTTTCCAGATCTGACAGCCTAGACCACTTCCCCATATGTATCAAAGGCTCTGCAACATGGAAAAGGCTTCTGTCAGGGGCTTATGCATTATGAAAGCTGGTCTTTTTTCATCAGCCTCAGCCTACATTAAAGAGACGAAGGCTATTCCCTTCTTCATCTTCAATACCTATTCTGAGTTTTCATGCATTGGATTCTCAACAGATTTCCATAAAGCTATAGATCTCTTGTTAACATGGACCCTGTGTATGGGGGTCTGAAGGCTGTGTGAACGGTGACTCCTGGAGAGCATCTTGCAGACGAGCTTAGTGGAAAGAAAGGGAAAGGTATTTAAGAGTACTGTGTGTAGTTAAGGTTTGAAGCACCCAGCAGCAAAGAATCAAACATTTGTGCATGTGAGAGAGCAAGCAAGTTTACTTGGCTGGAGCATAAAGTAATTATAGGTCAAAGAACAATAATAAACAAGAACAAGGATACTAAAAGATGCTGATAGACAATCTTAAAGACTAGTATGAAACATTTGTATTTAATTACAAAGACAAAGACAACAGAAAACCATGTAAATTCCTGAGAACCTATCAATAGATCAAAGACGAGATTCATGCTCACCAGTCAAGGCACTGGAGTGTAACTTGATAAAAATGTTGGAGAAGGAAAATTTTTTTTCTACTGTATAAAGGGCAGACAGAAGGGGCAGGCAGCTGGCAAGGGGGATGACTTGTAATATTTTAGGTGTCATGTGATTAGAGAAGGCCCAGACTAGAACATGGACTAGAAAGAAGTAGGAAAGGATGGCTCTGAAAGGTGTTTCAGATAAAGAAAGATGAGGACTTAGGGACGCACTAGTCATGGGGATTCTGGAGGAAGTAACCTGTAATGCGCCAGGTGGTGTGCCAAGAAGGTAGGATGGTAGCATGCCACTGATGAGGTTGGAAAGTTCGGAAGGAATAAGGGTCCTGTCTAGGTTTCAGTATGAGTTTTCTTGCCACCTCTTTATTAATGCAGGTTTTATGACACAGGTGTAATAATTAATCCAAATGGCTAGCAGATGTGGCTATCCATCTTTGGGCATACTGGACCCCAAACAGTCTCCCAATCAGCAAATTCTCAAGCAAGGCCAAAGAAAATTAAAGAAAATAAATTCTGTTGAGATATTTATGGAGGCCACCTGGATAGAAATTTGACAGCTAAGAACTTGCCTGGATGCCAGGCAACTAAAGAAAGGTCAGAGCCTTTGGAGCAATAGGGTTTGTGGAGCCAAAGAACAGAAATGGAGGGGGAGGATTATTTGATCACATTTCGTCTCAAAAAAGATTAAAAATGGAGTTTTACCTTTCAGAGAGAAACCTAAAGTCTTTCCTGTATGCTATGGAGATACTTGCCTTATCTCTTGACGAGAATCCTACCATTTTCTTTAATTCTCCGCCCTGCCTGAACCAATCCATCAGTGACAGCTTCATTTATGTATTAGTCATCTCCTCTTCATTTCTCCTATCAGTTCATGTTCTTAAATTATCACCTTTCAATACTGAAAGTTCCTAACTAGTCTTCCTGCCTTCCATCTCTTTCTGCTCTTATCATAGCGATCATTCTAAATTACAATTTTGATCATAGTGTTTACCTGTCTAAAACTTTTATCACTTCCCTTTCGCCCACTGAATAATGTCTAAATCCCTTTGCGTGTTACTAAAGTCTCTACTAAGTAGGGTCACATGGGTGGCTCAGTTGGTTAAACATCCAACTCTTGATTTCAGCTCAGGTCATCATCTCAGAGTTCATGAGATTGAGCCCTGATTTGGGGTCTGTGCTGACAATGCAGAGCCTCCTCGGGATTCTCTCTCTCTCTGTCTCAAAAATAAATAAATAAACATTTTTAAAAAGTCTTTACAGGAGCACCTGGGCGGCTCGGTCAGTAAAGCGTCCAACTTCAGCTCAGGTCACAATCTCGTGGCTTGTGAGTTCGAGTCCAGCATGGGGCTCTGTGCTGACAACTCAGAGCCTGGAGCCTGCCTTGGATTCTGTGCCTCCCTCTCTCTCTGTCCCTCCCCCACTCACACTCTGTCTCTCTTTCAAAAATAAATAAACTTAAAAAAAATCTCTAATTAAGAGATTCAATTTATCTTTCTAGCCTCATTGCATACTGCAAGTACCTCTTCTATATGAGCCCTCTTCTTCAGATAAACTAATTAATCTCTAGCCTTAAAAATGATTTCTGTCCCTCTTTTTCTGTTTATATACTTGCTTGAATGACAGAAACTCCTCCTTTTTTCTCTACACATTTTCAAAATCATAATCTCATGCTTTAAGGGCAATTCATAGTCTACTTCCATTTGTTTGGTCATTCAACAAATATTAATTAAATTAAAACTATGTATTAATTAATTAAATTAAAACTGCTGTTGTAGGCTGTGAGAATACAGTGGTGAAAAGATAGACAAGATCCTTGCTCTCATGAAGCTTCCATTATAATGGGAGATATAACAAAATAAATAATTCAAAGAAGATAAAGAGAATAAAAGTAATGATAAGAGCTTTGAGGAAAACAGATTTCCATTTCAGGTTAAAATGGAGAAAGCCCACTCCACCCTGTGTCTTCTACTGTATACAGCTATGAAACTTAGCAGAATGGAATGCATGGAGCAGCTATTTCAGGACTCTGAAAAGTAAATGGCAGCGGACATATTTGAGAAGACAACTAGAATTCTGAGTATCTCTGAGACAGCAATGGGTTTACTATGTATCTGTACTAGGAACCCTGAATTAGGTGTCTGAATGTCCAGGAATTCTTGCTCAAGAAGCAGCGGAAAGCAGTTAATGATCCTCAGGGAGAGAATGCATAAATCTTCCTTTTTTTTTTTTCTTTTTCCCCCCATTCTTTCTATTTTCAATCCCTAAGCAATCCCATGGTAACAGTAGCAGGTAATGGGGAGCCTACATGAGCCAAAAGTCTGAAAGAGGAATTACTCCTTTCCATTCAATGGAACTGTGGTTTCAAGAGCATAGCGCCAGCACTTGTTGCATGGTTTCTCTCTTCACTGTTCTTATGTGTAGCCCCTGATGTAGTTGCAGTTGTTGAAGTTTGTAACCGAAAAGGAAAACTACAGTCCCAGTTTCCAGCAAGAGCACCAAAAAGAGGAGTCCCGAGGACTGGAAAAAGTATCAAAGAAATTTCTCAGACAGAGGAAATCAGGAAAGCTACTCCGTAAAGTTATTTATGAATTCTTAGACTAACCTTGTCGTGCATGCATGGATCTGATCATTCTCACATATCAAACCCTGAGAACTAAACTAACAGAGAGGCCATAGTTCATGTCCCAGACTGGCTACTTGGTGGTGCACATGAAGGACATATCTGCATAACACTGTACTGGCTTTAAAAACTGAACTGACATTGGAATGACAATACATAGAAGGTGGGTCAGAAATTATGACCAAAACCTATCCAGCTCATCTGCCTACAAGAGCAAAAATATCAACATTCCTCATAGTATTTAAATAAGACCCAAAGTCTCATCATATAATACAACATCAGAACCCCAAACATCCCAAATTACATGAGAAAAGATAACCAGTAGATGTCCACACTTAGGTGACACAAATGTTAGAATTAATTGATGAACCCAGAACATCCCAAATTACATGAGAAAAGATAACCAATAGATGTCCACACTTAGGTGACACAGATGTTAGAATTATTTGACAAGGACTACAAAGCTCCTATTATAAAAATGCTTCAGCAAGCAATTGCAAACTCTCTTGAAATGAATGGAATAATAGAAAGTCACAGAAAAGAAATAGAGGTTATAAAGAAAATGCTATGAACCATAACCAAAATTTTAAAAAGCTTCCTTATCTGTCAATAGCCAAATGACAGAGGTGACAGAGTAAAAAATCAGTGATCTGGAAAATGAATCAAGTAATTCCACATTATTCAATGTGGAAAACAGAAAAAGATACATCAATAGAACCTGAGGTACCTGTGGGTGATTAAAAAAAAACCTAATACTCATTTTATTGGAATCCAGGAGAAGAAAAAGATGCATCTTGATAAAAAATATTTGAAGACATGAATGCCAAAAACTTCTCAAATTTGGTTCAATACTTAAGTTACAATTTCAGTGAACTCTAAACAGAAGAAGCCTTTAAAAAAATCTATGCATAGATGTATTGTAATTAAAATAGTGAAAACCGAACACAAAAATATTTGAATGTAGCCAGAGAAAAACAGTGCATTACCTATAGGACTACAATGATTTGAAATTTTTAAAATGTGTTTTATTTATTTCTGAGAGAGAGAGAGAGAGGCAGTGTGAGCAGGGGAGGGTCAGAGAGAGAGAGGGAGATACAGAATCTCAAGCAGGCTCCAGACCCTGAGCTAGCTGTCAGCACAGAGTCCAACGTGGGGCTCCAACCCACAAACTGTGTGATCATGACCTGAGCTGAAGTCGGACGCTTAACCAACTGAGCCACCCAGGCGCCCCAGGACTACAATGATTTGAATGATTGTGGATTCCTCATAAATCATGGAGGCCAGAAGAAAATGGACCTTAAAAAAATAGATTTTACATTTTAGAGCAATTTTATGCTCATAGAGAAATTGAGCAGAAGGTATCGATATTTCCCAGACGCCCTCTGCCCCTGCATTTGCTTAGCTTCTTCCATGATCATACCTCTACAGATGCATAGCTTCCCATGTTATCAGCATTCCTCACCAGAGTGGTACATGTGTCACACTTACTCCTACGTATGCATAGCTTCTCCTGCTACCCATATACCCCCACCAGAATGGTGTATTTGTTACAGTTGATGAACGTACACTGGCACACCATTATCACCCTAAGTCCATAGTTTACATTAGGATTCATTCTTGGAGTTGTGCTTCTATGACTTTGGACGATGTATAATAACATTTATGAACCATTATATTGTCATACAGAATAATTTCACTGCCCTAAAAATCCTTAGTGCTCCACCAATGTATCCATGTCTCCCACTAACTCCTGGCAATCACTGATCTTTTACTGTCCCCACAGTCCTACCTTTTCCAGAATGTCAGTGAGAATTATACAACATGTATCCTTTTTGACTTCTTTCCCTTGGTCATACACATTTAAGTTTCCTCTATATCTTTTAATGGGATGATAGCATATTTCTTATTATCTTAGTATGAACTATATTCTCAGAATTATTCTTAGAATGAATACTATTCTATTATCTGAATGAACCACAGTTTATCTGCTCATGCACTGAAGCATATCTTAGTTGTTTCTGAGTTTTGGCAATTATGAGTAAAGCCACTAGAAATATCCATGCCTAGGGTTTTGTGTGGACATTTTCACTTTTTTTTTTGGCAAGGGGGATAAATACTAGATAGTGTGATTGACAGATTGTATGGTAGGAGTAGGTTCAGTTTTATAAAACACTGCCAAGCTGATTTCCAAAGTGGTTGTACCATTTTGCATTTCCACTAGCATTGGTCATTCTAATAGATGGGCAATGGTATCTCATTGTTGTTTTAATTTGCAATTAAATTTTTTCTGATGACATATGATGTGATATGTCTTTTCATATGCTTAGTGGTCATCTGTATATCTGTCTTTGGTGAGGTGTCTGTTGAGGCCTATGGCTCATTTTTGTAACTGGGTTTGTTTTCTTTTTGTTGTGTTTTCTTTTTTTTAAGGGATTATTGTTGTGTTTTAAGAGTTTATTGCATTTTTGGATTTCAGTCCTTTATCAGATATATCTTTTGCAAATGTTTGCAAATCTTTTTTTAATGTTTATTTATTTTTGAGACAGAGAGAAACATCATGAGTGGGGGAGGGGCAGAGAGAGGGAGACATAGAATCTGAAACAGGCTCCAGGCTCTGAGCTGTCAGCACAGAGCGCAACATGAGGCTTGAACCCACTAACCGTGAGACCATGACTTGAGCTGAAGCTGGATGCTTAACCGACTGAGCCACTCAGGCGCCTCTGCAAATCTTTTCAACAAAATGTTGCCCAAACAATGAGACGTCCACATACAAAAAAAAAAAAGTACCTAAAAGCAGACCTCATATCCTTCACAAAAGTCAACTCAAAATGAATCACAGGCCTATACGGAAAAGGCAAAATTATAAAACATATATATCATTACATATATATAACATTATAACATATGTTATAAAGATAACATAGAAAAAGAATCTAAATGACCTTGTAGCTTATCTTCTCATTCTCTGACAGTATCACTTGCAGAGCTGTGATATTTATTAATTTTAATAAATTCCAGCCTTTTAATTATTTTTTTCATAGATAATATCTTGGTGTTGTATTTTAAAAGTCAACCACAGCCTCAAGATCATCTAGGCCAAGCAGAGCTTCCTAAAAAGGGAAACTTGATGGATGAAATGGCCTGGATCTTTATCTATTTGCTTAGCTGGCATTATGTTTATTCAAGATGGATGTCTTTGAAGTGGATACCTTAGCAATCTACCACTTCATGCTAGACATTTACGTAATAATTAAAATGTTAATTACTGAGCACTTATATTGTACTCCTGTCAAGTGGGCTACATTCTCATCTGGAAACTTGAATGAGGAAGAATTTGCTTCCGTGCTCATTTGGGCTGTATGTGAGGGTTCTGGGTTTTTTTGGATGACTTTTGGCTAGATGCCAGAATTATGTCATAGAAACCACCGCAGTCCTGTCTGTAGTTCCTTTCCACATCAACTTATTCAGTATAGTCACTTCCATATTTCACCCACAAGGAGAGTCTCTAGAAAGAGACTACTAAGATAGAGTCACATAAAAATGTAATCACAGGACTGACAACCCATCACCTTTGCCACATAAGCTAACTTAATCATTGGAGTTACATCTCATCACCTTTACCATATTCTACTGGTTCAATGCAAGAGACCTACCTGCACTCAGACAGAGTGAATTACACAAAGGTGAGGACACTGGGAGGCAAGCAGTATAGGGGCCGTGCTATGGTCTGTCTGCCACAACTATAAACTATTAAAATTCACCCAAGATGAAATATATAACCTAAATAGTCCTACAAATATTTTAAAAATGGAATTTATGTTTAAAATTTTTCAATAAAGAAACCTTTAGGCTCAGATGATTTCACTGGAACATTTATAAAACATAATAATCCTACAAAGTTTTTCCCAGGAAACAGAAAATGAAGAAATACTTCCCAACATATAAATATCGCCACCATTAATTACCTTAATAACAAAACTGGACAAAGACAGTGAAAAAGTAGAAAACTACCTGTATAGCATTGTATGTTAAAAACTATTCAATAGCATTCATTAGCATAGACTCAAGAATACACAATAAAATATTAGCAAATTAAACCAGCAATATATAAAGAGAATGATATACTACAACCAAGTGAGTTTTATCCCAGGAATGTAAGTCAGTTTTAGTATTTTAGCATTAACCAATGTTGCCTCCCATCTGAGCAACCTAAAAAAGGAAAATTGACCTAAAAAAGGTCAATTGATGCGGAAAAAAACACTCGACAAAATCAGCATCTGTTTTTGAAATGACAACAAAACCTCTCAGAAACTAGAAACAGAAGGAACTTGCTCAACCTAATAAAGAACATCTACCAAAACAAATAAACAAAAACCCTACAGCTAACATTATAATTTATAGTGGAAGACAGAATGCTTTTCCCCTAAGATCAGGAAAAAGTTAAGGATCCCTGCTGTCACCTTTCCTACTCAACATTGTACTAAAGTCCTAGCCAAGGCAATAAGGTAAGAAAAATAAAGTAAAAGTGATACAGATTGGAAACGAAGACATAGAAATGTTTCTATTTATAGACAACATGATTGTCTTTATAGAAAACCCCAAAATTTTATCAAAAGCAAAACAACCTCCTAGAATTAATGAGTGAGTTAGCAAGGTGATATTTCTGTATTCTAAAATAAACATGAAAAGATGCTCAACATCACTCATCATCAGGGAAATACAAAATCAAAACCACAATGAGATACCACCTCACACCTGTCAAAATGGCTAAAATTAACAACTCCGGAAACAACAGGCGTTGGTGAGGAAGCAGAGAAAAGGATCTCTTTTGTACTGTTGGTGGGAATGCAAACTGGTGCAGCCACTCTGGAAAACAGTATGAAGGTTCCTCAAAAAATTAAAAATAGATCAACCCTACAACCCAGCAAATGCACTAAGAATTTATCCAAGGGATACAAGATGCTGATTTTAAGGGCACATGCACTGCAATGTTTACAGCAGTGCTGTCAACAATAACCAAGCTATGGAAAGAGCCCAAATGTCCATCTACTGATGACTAGATAAAGAAGATGTGGTATATATATATATATACAATGGACTACTACTTGGCGAATGGCCATTGACCAATGAATGGATAAAGAAGATGTAATATATACATATATATACATACAGTAGAATACTACTTCGTTAGGAAAAAGAATGAAATCTTGCCATTTGCAACAACATGGATGGAACTAGAGGGTATTATGCTAAACAAAATAAGTCAGTCAGAGAAAGAGAGATATCAAATAATTTTATTCATATGTGGAATTTGAGAAACACAACAGATGAACATAGGAGAAGGGAAGGAAAAATAAAATAAAAACAGAGAGGGAGGCAAACAGGGTTACTGAAATGGAAATAGGTATGGGGATGGGCTAAACGGGTAATGGGCATTAAGGAGGAAACCTTTCGGATAAGCACTGTATGTTATCTGTAAGAGATGAGTCACTAGCTTGAATTTAAATAAAAAAAATAAAAACAATTGGAAAATGAAATTTTTAAAAAATAGCATTAACAGTAGCTCCAGAAACCATGAAATACTTAGGTATAAATCCAACACAACATGTGCAGAATCAGTTTTCTAAAACTATAAAACACTAATGAGAAATTTTAAAAGATAGAATTAAGTATAGTGTCCTATTATATTCATGGATTGGAAGACTCACCATGGTAAAGAGATTAGTTCACTTCAGATTTATCTATAGATTTAACACAATTATAATAAAAATCTTAACTGGGCTTTTTTGTAGATACAGAGAAAATGTACATGAACATGCTTATGGAAAGACAAAGACTCTAGAACAGCTGAAACAATTTGGAGATGGAAGAATACAGTTTGAGGGATTGCACTACCTAATTTTAAGACTTACTCTTATATGGCTATAAGAGTAAAGACAGTGTGGTATTGGTAAAGGGATAGACACATAGATCAATGGAAGATAATAGATGGTCAAGAAATAAACCTATGCAAATATGGTCTTTTTATGTAAGACAAAAGTACAAAACCAAATCAATGGAGAAAGGAAAATCTTTACAATGAATAGTTTAGAAATAATTGGACATTCATATGCAAAAACACAGCAACAAAAACATTGACCAATATGTCATGTCTTATACACAAAATTAACTCCACATGAATCATAAATTCAATGTAAAATACAAAACTATAAGACTTTTTGAAGAAAACAGGAGATAATCTTCGTGTCAAAGAGTTAGGCAAAGAGTTCTTACACATGACATGAGAAACATGGTACATGAAAGAAAAATTGAAAGTCCATCAAAATTAAAAATTTCTGCTCTGCCAAAGATCCTGTTAAAAGAATGAAAAGCTAGGCTACAGGCTAGTAGAAGTAGTTACAGATCACACATCTGAAAAAAATGACTTGCATCCAGAATATAGAAAGGAATCTTAACACTCAGTGATAAGAAAACAAATGACTCAAAGCATGGGAAAAGACGAACATACACTTCAAAAAAGAGACTATATGGATAACCATAATTACAAACATGAAAAGATGTTCAACATTATTAGCTATCAGGGAAATGCAAATGAAAATCATGATGAAATACTACTATCCATTTATTAGAATGGATAAAATATAAAAAATAATTGATAATATATTTATGGGGCCCCTGGGTGGCTCAGTCGGTTAAATGTATGACTTTGGCCCTGGTCATGACCTCCCAGTTCATGAGTTCAAGCCCCATGTCGGACTCTGTGCTGACAGCTCAGAGCCTGGAGCCTGGTTCAGATTCTGTGTCTTCCTCTCTCTCTGACCCACCCCTGCTTGTGCTCTTTCTCTCACAAATGAATAAACGTTAAAAAAAAAATTTAAAAATTCACTGGACCAATTAAAATGTCTATTTACCACAATATAGTACTTTAGAGTTTAATAGAGCTCTCACTTACCTCATTTGATTCTCATTTTACAAGTATTTGTTTACTAAGGATGTGATTATTGACTTGCCAATTTGCTTTCCATTTAGTATTGCATAAGCCAGTCGATTTATGACCATCTTGATTATAATTTCCATATTAGGATAAAGCTTCATTCTGAGCATCTAGGAAAAATAGAAACTTACTGGCAGGTTCTAGTTCAATTCAAAAGGTAGGAAAAGTGTTAGAGGAAAAACATGTTAATACTGTTATGTTAAAATAATCAGCAGAATGGGGGTCATACTGTTAAAATAGGAAAAGTATCAGGTTAGAGGGTTCATACAGGAGAAACTTTATGCAAAAAATAATCAGCCACACCTTGCTTCTGTTAATTTTCACTTAGAGGTTGTCAATTGATTTGCTGGCCTTTCTGTCTTATCACATATGGACTTCTGTTCATATGTGAAGTTACCACTTGGCCATCCACTTTCACGCAACAAATTTTGTTAACATCTCTCATTCCTTATCACTCTCTTTTCACATTTATTCATGGTTATGCATTTAAATTTAAGAGAATTTCTTTACTATCATACTGGGATCTTAAGAGGGACCATAAATTAAAATAGGGACATTTTGTTACCCCTCTACAGTGTACAGCTGATTCTATCATATCTTATCAGTAAATGCTTTGATTTGGGGCTCTTGGGTGGTTCAGTTGGCTAAGCATCCAACTCTTGATTTTGGTTCAGGTCATCATCTCATGGTGGTGAGATTGATCCCATGTTAAGCTCCACACTAAGCATGGAGCCTACTTAAGATTCGCTCTCCCTTTCTGTGCCCCTCCCCTGCACATGTGCTCTCTCTCTCCTGCTTAAAAACAAAACAAAACAAACACTTTGATTCAATGTTTTTTTTTTTTTTGCAGAAACAAAAAAACAATTCTAAAATTTATATGGAACCATGAAATCATGTAGTTTCTAGTTGTTCTCATTTCTATAAAAATGTTAATGAAACTGCAGAAAACAAACCAAATACAAACTAGACATTGCTCATCTACTGCATATTTGACAGATGGTACAAGTATAAATTTTGGCAAATTCCATTCAGCCCGTAAAATTTTTTCTAAAGACAATGAAAAGATATTACTTGCTAAATATCCTAGACACCGAGTATCTGGTATACTATACTGCTAAAAAGGGGTATGACTTGTTTATTGGTGACATTGAAACTTTCAAAGTAAAAGTTTTTGGTCACTTAAATTTCTGTAAAGTGTGGGAGAAGCATTTATTAAGATTTCTGACTTTATGAAATGACAAGATAGCCTTATTAGACATGTGCCTGCAAGATGGCTATTCTTGTGGCCAGCTATGGAAAAGATATTAAAATGCTGGCCTGAAGTAAAATCATATTTCAAAGTGTGGAATAAGAAGAGTATCTTTCT
Organism: Crocuta crocuta; assembly: GCF_008692635.1. Taxonomy (NCBI): domain Eukaryota; kingdom Metazoa; phylum Chordata; class Mammalia; order Carnivora; family Hyaenidae; genus Crocuta; species Crocuta crocuta. The sequence continues at coordinate 4,972,182 of NW_027527549.1, read as the reverse complement.
TAAGTTTAGAAGTTTATTGAGGGTGAGAACAGAGAAAAGAATTACAGCAAAACAGAGATTTATATGCTGTTTGGCCAAAATTGTTTGATGACCTTTGAGGAGATCATCAGGAACCTAGAAAAGGATGAGCTAATTGCACTTCAGGTGTTTGATGTTACATAGGTTGTGATAAAAGCTCAGCCTGTTGGAAATAAAACTGCTTTAGAACTAAAAAAGAAAAGCAAAAAACAAAGTTACCATAAAAGGACACTCAGGTTAAGTAGAACCTTTTTCAGTTTCTTTGCTAAAACTGTGGCTTATTTTGAATCCAACTTCAATTTTTGTCAATTCAGATAACTTTGTGCTTTAAATCAAATTTCTCTGAAAAAGAGAGCTTTGAGTTAACATGATATTCAACGTGCTTTAGAATTAATATTTAAAAATGAGTCACCTGGGTGGCTCAGTCGGTTAAGCATCCGACTTTGGCTCAGGTAAGTTCTAGCCCCGTGTTGAGCTCTCTTCTGACACCTCAGAGCCTGGAGCCTGCTTCGGATTCTGTGTCTCACTCTCTCTTTGCCTCTCCCTTGCTTGTGCTCTGTTTCTCTCTCTCCCCCCAAAATAAATAAACTTAAAATTTGTTTTTAAATGATGAAACTTTTTAAAAATTTATTTTTAAAGAGCTAAAAGTTTATTGAATACACTGCAAGGGAACAGTGGGCAGGACAGCAAAAGAGAGACCGTCTGCCACAAGGCCACGGTGAGGAGCCACAGGCATGGGATGGATGGAAACATATGGAATTTTCCCTTTTTTGGTAACTGTGTCTGGCTCTCAGTGGGTTAGTTAGAGCCTATGGCAATTTTGAGATAGTTTGCTTAATGAGCCTGTTGTATTTAGGTCTGTGGTTGTTGTAAGCCCTTTTGCCTTGATCAAGCAATTTGCCCAAAATTGGCCTCTACATTTCACCCTGACAGATCGACAATGACACATCTTTGGCATTTAGGCAGAGGTCTCATCTTCAATAGCTTCTTCCTGCTGAATGATGGGGGTAGAGATGAACCTAACGATGGGTCAACACTGGTCAGTTGGGGACTTATATGTAGGAATTACAAAAGACAGAGGCAGCCAAATCCAAGGTAGACAACATATATGAGTTTCCCTCAATAGATAGTATCATCTGTCAGCTTGAAGTCATGGCAGTAAAGGGATCTTGGCACCAGGCAGAAAGACATCAGAAAATCGGAAAGGACAACAAAATAAGATGATGATGTTGACAATGATGATGATGAGGAGGATGTTGATGATGATGATGATTAGAAAGAGAAGACCAAGTAAAAGACCTCTGGTACCTGACCAGAATTCTCCTCCAGTCCACAAGTTTAACCAGTTATAAAAGAAAGAGAGATCATTTAAAGCACCAATGTGGGGTGCCTGAGTGGCTCAGTTGGTTAAGTATCTGACTCTTGGTTTCAGCTAAGGTCAGGATTGCATGGCTTGTGGGATCGACCCCCATGTCAGACTGTGCTGCGCTGACAGCCTGCTTGGGATTCTCTCTCTCCCTGTCTCTCTGCCCCTCCCCTGCTCACTGTGTGCACATGTTCTCTCTCTCTGTCTCCCCCTTTCTGTCTCTCTCAAAATAAATAAACATTTTGAAAAAAGCACCAATTATTCATGTCTTTTAGTAGCCCTATCATATTTTGGTAGTAATCTGAAATATATACATAACACTCTATTTTAATGAAAGCATTAAGTTCCTTTTGCATCAGATTTTGTCCTAAGCCTCTTCTCTCCAAACAACTAGTCTCATTTTAGGGCAAAATTACCTTCTTTTTCTCTCAACAAAAATTTATTCTCATTCCTTATATCCTTCTTACATATCTCCTACTTTCCTACATACAGAGTTGTTTTCCTTATCATTTCCATCAATCTTTATTACATTTAGCAGACTTTTAACCCTCAGAAACCTTAGTTTCCAGTGAAAACTAAGTAGTAATAAACTGTGAACTGTCTATTATACCAGGATTCTTTAGATACATTTCATAATTTTTAGGAATATGCATTTTTCATAATATAATCTTTCTAAAAGGCACAAAGGAGGTTTTTCAAGAGACCCAAGTATCTTTAGTTTCTCTGCAATAAGAAGTCAAAAGCGGATAACCTTATATTTAGTAGTTAATATTTCAGTGTTTTATCTTATTTGGAAAAGACTTAAATATCCAATGAATTCAACCCAATTTATCATTTAACTTAGCAAAAGGTCAAAGTTTCAGGTTACCAAAGATTTTGAAAGCTATCTACAGGGTCAAATGGACCATTAAACTGGGCAAAAGATACATTCTGTGGTTTTTGCAGAGGTCAGGATTTTGGGGACAATGCCATGAAGGCTTGCACATATGAGACTTCCAACCATTTGGAGGAGTTCTGACAAAAGAGGTCAAGCTGGAAAGTAGTATGTAGAAAGAAGGAGGAGCTATACCTCTTGATTTGGGAGTTTGTGCTGAGACCACGAAACATTATATAAAAACATGAGACTTTTCCTTCAGGTCTTGGGATGTCACATTTATTCCAGTTTTTAGGAATACAGTCCAATGGTGAGTTTAAAGAAATAGAGGGGTTTCATCTCATAAAAAGACCAGCTGCCCATTCCCAAAGGGTCATCCCACCAAGGGGAATGGAATTCTGACTCATGGTCACAATTTCAGTCAGGATGTCCCACTGACCTGAAAAAGGACTGGACCTTATACAGGCCAACTGACTCTACTGTCCCATGAGGGAGAGGCAGTAGCAATGGCATTCCTTGTGGGACGTCTCCTGCAACCGGGAAAGCCAGACACCAGGTGGCCAAAGCTGGTCAGAAAAAGGAGGGGAAGGACTCACCACTCAGAGATGTGGGAACATGTTTTGCCTATAGATGAAGATGGCAGCTGGATCTGCAGGAACAAAGGGATAAAGGGAGACCTGAAAGAAGAAAAGTGACTGGAAAGTCAAACTGTGTCAGGAAAAGTGTCCCAAATGAGTCCCTAATATGTGCAGATTCACTCTGGCCAAGCTGCAGACAGAGTGGGAGAGGACAGGAAAGGGGTTCTTTGCCTTCACAGGCATGGACAGTCTGACCTATTTGCCCTCAGACCTTTAGACCATACCAGGACCCACCCTGGCCAGAGATGTTCAGTTGCCTGAGGAGTACTAGAGTTAGACCGCAGAAGGGCTGACAAGAGAAAGGAGAGGGAAGGAAGGATCTCTTTGAAGGGCAATCCTCCTTTTGGGCAAGGGTGGTCCAGGGAGTTCCTTCTGGGGCTTCAGATCCTCACCAAAGAGTAACCTGAGCTGGAGGTTGTCAGTTTCCAAAGAAAGGGCTAGAGTTGGTTCACCAAAGGAAAGTCCCAAGAAATTCCTAGAGAATTTGGAGAAAGTCCTGGGCCAGCAAAGGGTCCCCATATGGACCACCAAATGTAGGTGACCAGATTGGGTGGAGGCCAGTTGTGTAGGCAATGAAAGGATTCACCCAAGGAAGAACAAAAGAGATAGAAATTTATTGAATACACTGCAAGGGAGCTGGGGGGGTGGGGGGAGGAC
>NW_027527549.1:4942098-4968454 GCF_008692635.1 Crocuta crocuta | reverse complement strand
GACAGTAAAAAAGGGACTGTCTGGGACCTTTTAGATGCAAATTAGTACATTAGTTATCTATTGCTACATAATATATTACCACAAACTTAGTGGCTTAGAATAACACTCATTTTTTCATTTATTATCTCCCAGTTCTGTAGATCAGAAGTCTAAGCATGTTGTTACTGAGTCTTCTACCCAGAATCTCATAGGTCTAAAATCAAGGTTATCAGCTAGCTCCTGATTTTTAGCCAAGCTCATAGGTCTCTGCTCTTTTTGTTGTTGGCTATTGTCTAGGGACTGCTCACAGCTCCTGTTGGTGGCCTCTGTCATCTGCTGAATTGGCTCTATCTATAACATAACAACTTACTTCTTCATGGCCACCAGGAGAATATCTCTCTCACTTTGAATTTCTTCCTACAGGAAAGCCCCAGTCCCTTTAAGTGCTCCCCTGATTAAGTCAGGTTCAGCGAGGATAATGTCCTTTCTTACTGACTCAAAGTCAACCGATTTGGGGATCTTAATTTATTTTTTAAATATTTATTTATTTTTGAGGGAGAGAAAGAGGGAGAGAGAGGCAGAGAGATAGAGAGAGAGCAATGAGGGAGGGGCGGGGGTGGGGGAGAGAAGATCCGAAGCAGACTCTACTCTGAGAGCAGTAAGCTAGATGCAGAGCTCCAACTTACAAACCATGAAATCATGACCTGAGCCAAAATCAGATGCTCAACTGACTGAGCCACCCAGGCATCGCTGGGACCTTAAGGTAATCTACAAGATCATTTACTTTTGCCATATAATATAGCTTAATCATAGGAGTGAACTACCTCATGTTCATAGTCACACCCACACTCAACATGAGGAGATTGATTATACATGACATGTACAACATGGGATTGATATCATGGGAATCAGAAATAGACTACATAATGGATTTATAGGTGCAAAAGACCTGATTGACAATTGGTTATCAAAACAAACTTATAAATAAAAGGTGTATATATATTTTTGGAGAGTTGGAAATTAATTCCTAAAAATCTAAAATCCTGCTATTGTTAATAAGGAAAATTCCAAGTATTTTGTCCAACAAGTATTCTTGTTGAGAGGATATTTAGATTGATGTCATCACATTGGACTGACACAATGAATCAATGTAATGTGAGCTAGATAAGAGCACTGCTGCAAGTCGATTTCACGTCTTCCCATTATTCACTTTTAATATATTCACCTTTACTACAAAGATGGCTGAAGGTAATTTAGAGAAATATTAGAAAAGAAATTAGAAAGATTAAATAGTATGTAAACTGTGATATTAAAAAATAAAGCAATCATTAACTCCAGGGAAAATAAAAAGTGCTACAAAAAAGGAAATACAATCACTGTCCTCTTTTTAGCCTACATGTGGATAATATTTTAACAGTCCTAATAAACAATTAGATACATTGAGAGAATTGGGGGAGGGAAAATGAATGCATGTCATAGAAGAGGTTAAGCCTCATTTTCCATTGTGAAAAGTCAGTAGGAGATTACTACTTAAAATTGAAAAATCAGTAAATTGCAGTATAAGGATGGTAATTAGAATCTAGAGGCAAATAAAATAACTGAAAGAGCTGGAAGTGGTTGCCACTGGAAATAATGTATGGTAGGTAGGAAGACAAGGAATCTCTTTTTGTCTGATAAATCATGTGACACTGTTTGATTCTAAAGAATGGATATAGATAACAAAGAAAGAAGGAAACTAACATGTTTTATTAGAGATACAGAGGCTGAAATAGGGTTTTCTGGAAAGGACAGGTGTTAATGGAAGGTCATGTGTTATCTCATTCAATTTTCAGTTCATTTTATGATATAAGATTTGATTTCTACTGAGGAAATCAAAATTTCAAGATAATAATTGCAGTGGCCACAGTCACGTAATTTTAAGTGGAAGTGTTAGTTTTCAAATCCAAGTCTTTAAAGTCATGACTGTCAAGTTGAAGGATGAATACAATATTCATAAGGAAAGCTGACATTTTCTTTTTTTTACATATTTTTACTTGATAATTTTACATATTTATTTTAACTTAAAATTTAGTTAATTAACATACAGGGCAATATTGGTTTCCGGTGTAGAATTCAGTGAGTCATCACTTACATACAATATCCAGTGCTCATCACAAGTGCCCTCCTTAGTGTCCATCACCCATGTAGCTCATCTCCTACCCTCCTTCCTCCATCAACCCCATAGTTTGTTCTCTGTCATTAAGAGTCTCTTGTGGTTTGTTTCCCTCTCTTCTCTTTTTCTCCCATCTTCTCATATGCTCATCTATTCTGTTTCTTAAATTCCATATATGAATGAAATCATATGGTATTTTTCTTTCTCTGATTGACTTATTTCACTTAGCATAATACATTCTAGCTCCATCTATGTCATTGCAAATAGCAAGCTTTCATTCTTTTTGATGTCTGAATAATATTCCATTGTGTATACATATACCACATTTTTTTTATCCATTCATTAGTTGATGGACATTTGGGCTCTCTCCAAAGTTTGGCTATTGTTGATAAGATTGCTATTATAAAGATTGGGGTGAAAGCTGACATTTTAGATGGAACATGAAACATGTTCAAACATGTGGAACATGAAGAATATTACAAGTACAGAGAATAGTTTTAAAATAAACAGAATTGAAAAGTGAAGAAGTCTTAGAGGCAAAGGACCTATTTGACTAAAAGAGTGGAACATGAAATTCAAGGCTAAGTACAGAACTTTTTGACAATGTTCGCCATCATTTTTGGTCACATTAATTTTTTTCTGTTTAATTGCAGTGTGTTTCCCAGACACCTTTTAAAATTCCTCATAGTAACACAAAACTGGTCACATGCAGTACTAATTGTATTTATCTTGAGGGAAATAGAAATAAGAGTATTTTATTATCTTACATAGGCATATACATACACATAAATAGCTACATATACAGATACAATATGGCAGTTAACAAAGAAGTTCCTATTTCTTGTCTTACTTGGTTATTGCAACAAACTGCAAAGCTGGAGATCAGTTATCATTATTATTACACTGATTTTATAGAAGAGAAGTTTCTCCTAAGAAGTTAATATGGCTGCCCAAGATTAGACAGTAGATTAGAGGTACAGGCAGAATTTAAACTCAGGTCTTCTGATACCCAATCACAGTGTTCTTCCTAGTATCACACACTGTCTTCTCCTCTAATGCCCAACAAAGACTTCTCTATACTTGCTCAACACCACCAATTAAGTTAAAAATGGCAATATTTTATTATTGGGCAAGGTGGGATTGTTTAGACACTGACTTAGGAGTTTTATCCCTAAGCCTCTTCTCAACTTATCGGTCTGAAGCCAGGCCAATGGCACAGATACAAAACAACTATTCGACTTAGTGTTTTAAAAATTCAGCAAAATTCAGACAAAGCAACTGGAAAATTATATTTTGCAGTTGTCAAAGATCTTTTCAAGACTGAACATCTGGATAAACATTCCATCATCCAGATGTTTTCACATGGCTCAACGTTTTGTGACATGACTACCAAATATATAATCAATTGAGTGCTTTGTAAATATCCAGATGTTTTAAACTTCAAATGTAGTCTAACTGTGGATGAGTTCTCTCCTTCCTTTCTCTCACCTGTGATACCTTAACCTCCCTCATAAGATGCTTAATTATGGTAAGGTACATGGAAAGGCTCATAGCTTCAGATATGAAAATTATTAATTTTCCATCTGGCTATTTATATGGCCAAAATTATGTATTACTCATCATGGGATGGGTAATGAAAAATCCTAACATTTCATTTGTAATTAATTAACACTGGCCCACCCATCGGAACATGGGGGCTGATTTTGTTCTTCAAATTTCTTCTGTTACAATTAGTGCCCGATTTTTGCCCTGCAAAGAATCATTATTTTCTAGAAGTTAGATCCTGCTTTCTACCCTTCAGTAATACAAGAGCACACAGAGAAGAGGAGGAAGGATAAAGTAACACGTCAAACCATATCGTTCATTGGCCTCCGCCTAATTCTTGCCTTTTTCAAGAGGAAATCAACTGCCAACTCTCATATTAGGTCCCTTTAGGGAGTTTCTTGGCCACTGACATCAATTAATCAATTTATTCATTCTTTCATTGAGGATTGAGCCCAGTGAATGAAACATTGTATAAGATACAGTAGTCAAAAAGAGGCACAATATCATAATGCTTTGGAGTTTATCCTCTCCTCCTTTGTTTGTGGGGAAATATTTTTTAATTTAAATTCAAGTTAGTTAACATACAGTGTTATCATGGCTTTAGGAGTAGAACCCACTGATTCATCTCTTTTATATGACACCAGTGCTCATCCCCAAAAGTGCTCTCCTTAATTAATTCAATATTCATCACAGCTTTGAGAGATTGATAATATGATGCCCATTTTATTTAGAAAGCCACTGTAATTCAGAAAAGTTAAGTGACTTGTAAGGAGAGGGGTCTTCAACCCAGACCTGACTCCAAATCCCATGGTCTTTTTTCAATCAATCAAGTTTTCTAATATTGTTCTGCTCAGTGAAAATTCTGGGTCTTGAGATATTAATTAGATGTCTTGTGAAAAGGATTACTGTGACCGAATGCTTGTGTCCCTCCAAAATTCCCATTGAAACCTCATTCCCAGTGTGATGATGTTTGGAGGTGGGGCATTTGGAAGATTGTTAGGTTATGAGGGTGGAGGCCTCATGAATGGGATTAGTACCTTATAAAAGAGTCCCCTGAGAGCTCCCTTCTTCCTTCCACCATGTGAAGACACAGTGTGAAAATGGCCAAAGATGGCCATCTATGAACCACGAAGCCTGCCCTCACTTTATTTATGCCCCTTCCTTTATTTTATGCCCTCTCCCCATTTTTAGTTCCATTAACATATTATTTTTCTCTGAGATATTGTCTTGCCCGTTTTCTGTTACCTTGCTTCCTAAAAGTGTAGCCTGGGAATCAGCAGATGTCAAGTCTGAGGGCACCTTGGTCTTGGACTTCTCAGCCTCCAGAACTGAGAGAAATAAATGTCTATTACTTACAAGCCACTCACTCTGTGGTATTTTTGTTGCAGCAATTTGAATAGACAAAGACACGGACGTTCCTTGGAAAAATGCTTCGTAGAAATTAGTTAACTTTAACAGCATTTTCCAAACATATTTGGCCATAAAAGCTTTATACAAAATCACTTATAAATTCCTACAGTTCTAGCATTCTGTAGAACAATTTGGGAAATGGTGCACTAGCTATTATAGACTTGCTCTCAGTTAAAGCTTACCGTCACTGCTGTCAGCAAATCCTTCTTCATTTCCTTTTAGAAATGTTTTTCTCATCTTCTTGCCATCAGCCAAGATCAGGTACTCTTATATTATTTACTTAATGTGCCCTTTTTTGGGTATTTTCTTATTCTTTCCTGTCCACCTAAATTTCATTTCAACAGGGCTGCCTTTTATTGTATTCTCCCTCCTTTATTCTATGTACCACCCTCATTTTTGGTTTCCATGAACATGCTTTATTTTTTCTGATATTGTTTTGCCCCTATTCTAGTACCTTGCTACTTAAAACTATAGTTACCAGCAGTATCAGCATTACCTGGAGGCTTGTTAGCAGTGGAGAATTGAAGGCCCCACAGCATTCTAATGAATCAGAATATACTTTTAGACAGAATTCCCAGGGAATCCCATGAACATCAATGATTGAGAAATCCTGAGCTTTCACAGTATTTAAGCCCTCTGTTGGCTTGTCAACAGCTATGTCCTCAAAGCAGTAAAAAGTCAGTTCCATGTTGAAAAGAGAATTGCATGTAGATTATTCAACATGCATGTTACACATACATTTATAAAACCACAATTGTGTCATTTTGCCACTACATATCTTCCAAAAGTTCCCCATGATAAAATCTAAGCTCCATGGCATGAAAGACCCTTATGATCTGGTCCTGCTTAGCCTATCAGTCTCATCTTCCCCGTCTTTCCCCCAAATCCCACTGTTACTTATCTTCCAGCCATACTGAATGACTCAAATTTGTTATAAATTCTGGTTTTTCTCTTGTTTCTGGTATTTTGTCCATTCAGCCCCGTGTGCTGGTATGGCTTTCCTATTCCTCTTCACTTGGCCTATGCTTGTCTTTTAGGTCTCATCATAGGCGACAGTGCCTCTGGGAATTATTTCCTCGTCCCCTCAGGACCCCTAAGCACCCTACAGACTCATCTATTTCCTCAGTAAATACTGATTACTTGCCTGTTAGGAACCAGCTACTTTTTTAATAACACCTAATATATCATAGTTGTTTGACTTATTGTTCTTACTAGATCAGAAATTCTTTGAAGATAGTAATATATTCATTCACTTAAGAAATATTTATTAATGGAGCACCTGAGTGGCTCAGTTCATTAAGTGTACAACTTTGGCTCAGGTCATGATCTCATGGTTCATGGGTTCAAGCCCTACATTAGGCTCTGTGTTGATAGCTCAGACCTGGAGCCTGCTTCGGATTCTCTGTCTCCCTCTCTCTCTGCCCCTTCCCTGCTCATTCTCTGTCTCTGTCTCAAAAAGAAATAAACATTTAAAAACAATTAAAAAAATATTTATTAAGTACCCCCAGCTACATGTTTTATAAACAGTTCCACACACTGAAGATATATGTATGAAAGTCCTTTATTAAAGGAGTAAGGGAAAGGATCCAGTTGCTATCCTTGGTGTGGTTTCTATGGGATTTTAGGGACTTCATCCTAATCTTTTTGGGGACAGCTTCAATTCAAAAGTTTCACTCCTATGTTCTCCAAAGTGTCCTAATTTTTAGTAAAAAAATATAGTTACCATAACTATCAAATCTTAAGCAAAGATTTAAGATGTGGGTATGTTATAGGAGAGATTATAACATGACGGGGAGGGACATAAGCTGTAGCAAATAGGAATATGGCCCTGGAGCTAGACTCTAGTACAAATTGCAATTCCAATGCTTATCTTTTTGATCTCAGGAAACTGATTTCAACTTTCTAAGACTCCATTTGCTCCTCTATAACATGAGAGTAATAATAGTACTTCTAACTTACAGAACTAGTGGAAATGGAATGAGAAATGTACATAGAATATTTAGCACAGGAGCCAGAATAAAGCAAATGCTCCATAAATATTTGCTGCTACCACTGCTACCACTACTGTTACTACAACTACTACTACCACTACTGCTACTACTGTTATTACTACTACTGCTGCTGCTGCTGCTACTACTGTTACTACAACCACTACTACCACTGGTGGTACCACTGTTACTATACTATTACTGCTGTTGCTACCACTGTTACTACAACTACTATTACTGCTGCTGCTACCACTGTTACTACAACTACTGCTGCTACTGCTGCTGCTACTACTGTTACTACAACTACTACTACCACTGGTGGTACCACTGTTACTATAACTACTATTACCGCTGCTGCTACCACTGTTACCACAACTACTGCTACTACTGCTGCTACTACCACTACTTGTGCATAGGATTTATATTTGAAGAAAGTTTTCTAAGCAATATTAAACGACCACAAGAAGGTATTGCCACCGGTAGGAAACTTGAGGTTCCTTGTCATATATTGGAGACAATCATTTACCCTCTTTCCTTCACCAAGAAATCCAAAGGAAACAATAGTCTTTCCTAATTGTAGCCCACTCAGATTACCCAGACTCTCAGACCTGCTCTAACAAATTGAGGACAGCCAAACTGCAAGGTTGTAGGCAAATTGTCATTACTTCGCAGACCATAGGAAATTCCAAAACACTGTGAAAAAATACAGACATAAAAGAATTTCATTTGACACTCATGTCCTTGGCTTGGGACAATAACAAAAATGTTCCCAAGGACAGCAGAGACCTTTTCCATTGTTCGACTCAGCATTCCATTCAGGACTTAACGACAGAAGGCATTGCAGTTGTAATTATTCTCCTCTGGGTCCCACCCAGGCCGCCTTCCAACAGCTTCTCTGCAGCCCTGCCCAAGCCCTGTAGAAGAGAAAAGGCACAAAGGGGGATATTTGTGGCCAGACTGTCTCCAATTAGTCAGAATGAGAACAATGATTAGCTTTTCCTCTGGGCCAGCCTGGAAAAAAATCCTGCATTGTTGGGTGGGATGGGGAAGGAATTTTGGCCCAATGAATCCAGTTTCAACCAGGAATCTTCAGGGATCTATATCTACTGTGACCCATTTCTCCCGAAGCAATCAGAGCCCCAGAAACTCATAAGAGGTATGTGGGGCCCGTGGTCTTACAAAGGACCAGGACTATGTTGCTGCCACTGGGACATGTAAAATTTACCTGGATGCTTATTTTAAAAAGGCAGGTTCCCATCCCTGGGAAGTTGAGTCAATAGGCCTGGAATGGAGCTCAAGAACCTGAAATTTTAACAATAACCCCTCTCCCCCAGAATAATTATTATTCTTGGCGACCTGTGTACCAAAGTTCAAGAGGGGAAAATTGATCTGAATGGTGGCTTGGGACTGGCTGCTACGAGACCAAGGCTCAGTTCAGATGAGGCTGACTTTGCAGCTCATATGTGATAAAATTATGCTAAGACGTTAATGATTCATAGTTAGCATCAGGATTAAGAAATAACGACCAGAATAAAAATCAAATATCAGTTTCAGTTCTAACTCTTATCTCTAAGAATTGGAGATGCATAATTTTCTAATATTCCTGCTCCTAGCTGGTGAGAGAAAAAACAACAAAATAAGGATTTGCTATGAGTAAGTGAGGCACTGCCTGTAAATGTGCTTATAAATTGTGAAATGCTCCACAAATATTCTTGTTCTGGTTAATATGATTCTCTCAGAGTCAAATGTGTGGGATCCTAAACATTCTAAAAGGTAAGCTATAGAAACAACTTTTGAATAGAAATTCAGATCGGGATTTTAGAGCCACTAACCAATTTTAGAGGAAGTGAGGGGCTCTCTAGGGCCTCCAAGTCTCACTGTGTAGACTAGGAGTATATATTACTACTTATACATTTTATGCATTTGCATATATGTAAACACCCACATCTGCAGTGTATATGACTAATTCTCCATCTGTGGAACCAGTAGTTTAAGTTCCCACCATCTTCTCTGACCTGGGCTCACTCATTACTTTCTCCTGAAGTCCTTAAGCCTCAGTGAAAATTGATGAAAAAATCCTGTGACAATTTTCCACTTTGTTTTATAAACCCATCTGCTTACTAGTCAGCTGCTTCATGAATTCTTTTAAGCTGTAGAGAGTTTCTAAGCTGGCTCCACATTTTTCTCTAAGTCCAGGGTTACTGGACTGCTGAATTGTTGGGGACAGAAACACCCTTGTTATTGAGTCTGGCTCACCCCAGAATTCTGTAGGCTCCTGGGAAAATACCTCAGAGCCCAGCACTAGGACTGGGGATTCTCAGCAGCTCCTTCTCTGTACCTTAGTACTTGAGCAAATTTAGGAACCATTTGGCTATAGCATATGTGAAAGCAGAAAATAAAAATGAGGATTAAAAGCTGGAGGCAGAGAGGGAAATAACGTAAAGAAAAAGACTGTGAAAGAAGAGTCCCTAAGAAACTCTAGCCAAATACGCTTAATAATTTTTACATCTGGTGGGGAAATAGCCAGGAAAGAACCCCTATGTAGGTGGTGGGACCAGAGGGAATGTCAAGTTGATGAAGCTATCATTCACATGCTCCAGCTCTGGCCCCCCTCACCCTTCCCACTCTCACATGCTGTTCCTTAGATCAGCAAAGGGTCTCCTCTCTGCAAAGGTCCCTTTAAATATCGAGGTCCTCTGTAGTCCCAGCGCCTCAGCCTTCGGGAGAGCCTAAGAGGGCTTAAGTCAAAAGGCTGCTCAGGGACAGCTATGACTAACAAGCAGAGAGTCAGAGGAAACGGATACTTAACTTCCACCACACCCAGTATATCACACCTCCCTCACAGCCCGGAGGGGGCCCCCAAAGAGACTGAGACAGGCTGAATACTTCTAAGCACGAGGGCCAGCGATGCTGCGTGTTGCTGACAATTCCATGCGTAGACGCACTGAGGAAAGCTGGTGGTTGTAAAGGAAAGTCCAGAGTGGCTTTCACCTGTATTAGTCATGCCCTGAAGCAATTTGCTTTAAGCTCCCTAAGCCCAGTTTCCTGATCTGTCAAGTAAAATGGACAAGTGCGTGCCCCAACTCCAACAGCATAGGGTTGCTGGGAAAACCAAAGTAAAAATTCAGTATGAAATGGCATCTGGCCATCAGCTCGTGATGTGTTCTTTTACTCATTTCTGTAAACAATTAAGACATAGAGCAAAATAAAATTTTAGTGACCCCATTGAGGACAGGTACTATTCACTATCTCTTCTCTGTCAATATTCTAGTTCAGTGTTAGCTACTGCTGGACACTTGGACAGCAACATAGCTGATTTCCTGGCTTCCGCACTGGTCTCCAATAATGCATATTCTATAGAGGATACATAGAGATTGTAAACAACTCACTATGAAATATATCATGCATACAAAGGAGCACATATATTTGTAGAGTTTGAGAATAACAATAAACAGGCGTGCCTGGGTTGCTCAGTCAGTTGAGTGTCCAACTTTGGCTCAGGTCATGATCTCACGGTTCATGGGTTCAAACCCCGCGTTGGTCTCTGTGCTGACAGCTCTGAGCCTGGGCCTGCTTCCTTTTTTTTTTTTTTTATATNGGCCTGCTTCTGATTCTGTGTCTTCCTCTCTTTCTTTGTCCCCCACTCATGCTCTGTCTGTCTCTCAAAAATAAACATTTAAAAAGTATTTAAAAAAAGAATAACAATAAACAAACATCCAACTTAATAAATAGATTACCACCAATACATATAGATTTCTGTGGGTTCCTTTCTGACTGTATTCCCTTCCCTTTTCCTAAAAGCTACCCACAATGCTGTATTTTATCATTTGTTTGCTTTTCTTTATATCCTTACACAAAAGTATGTGTCCTCGAATTATAGATTAGTTTTGCCTCTTTATTAAACTTCATTTAATGGAATCATACTAAGTATTCTTTTCTTACTTGCTTTTTCTTGATCAGTATAGAGTTCCCAAGATTCATCCATATTGATGTATATAATTCTTCAATTTTCACAGTTGTATAATATTCCACTGTATAGCTAACCATAACTTATTATGCCTTTTTCTATTGATGGACATAAGGGTTACTCCAATGTTTTACTGCTATAAGCAGTATTGCTATGGATTTGCTTGTATGCCTTCTTTGTTACACATTTCAGACTTTTCCAAGGAACATCTCCAGGAGTGGAATTGTTGGTCATGGGGTACACATACATCTTTAACAGATAACGCAAAAGTGTCTACCAGTAGAGTGATGATACCAATTTATGATTTCACCAACGGTGTATGAGTTGCTATTGTTCCATATCCCTACATGTGGTTGGAATTGTCAGATTTTATAGTTCTGGAGAATTTGTTAGTTTTAATTTGCATTTCCTGATTATTAAGGAGGATGAATATATTCAGATAGGATTATTGGTGTCTTCCTAATGAATTACCTGCTAATGTCTGTCTATTTTTATATTCGGTTGTTTTTCCTATTTTCTTGGTTATACATTCTGAGGCGAATTCTTTTTCAGTTAAGTGTTCAAGTATCTTTGTTGGGTTTGTGGCTTGTCTTTTCATTTTATTTAGGATGTCTTTTGATGAAAGCTAATTTGTAATTTTAATGTAAAATTTATTTATATTTTCCTTTATGGTTTATATATTTTGAGTCTTGTACAATAAATCTCTTCCTATCCTAAGGTCATAAAGAATTTTACTACATTGAATCTAAAAATCTTAGAGTTTTGCATCTCAAATTATTTCTATCTGAATATTTTAAAAACAATTTTTTCACAAAATATATTCATATATAGAAAAGTGCATAAAATGTAAATATACAGATTAATTCTACAAAGTAATCACCCGTGTAACCACCTCCCAGGTCAAGAAATAGAAGATATGCCATTTCTCCAGACTCTCCCCATATTCTCTCCCAATTAATGTTCCCTGCCTACCCCACCAAGCATAATTACTATTTTGACTTCTAATAGTTTGGGTTAGAATAGGTTGTGTTGTTTTCAAACATCATGTAAATAGAATAAAAAATTATGTAATGTTCTGTGTTCGGCTTCTTTCACTTCTTTCATTCAGCAATAGGTTTTTGATGTTCACCTATGTTGCATTTTACAGTAGTTTGTTCATTTTCATTGAAATATGAACTACATTTCATATACTAAATTATACTATAATTTACTTATCCACTCTACTCTTGATCACATTGTTAGTGGTTCCAGTGTGAGTTATTACCAATAATATTTATCAATATGAACATTCTTGGACATGTCTGTTGGAAAACGTGCCATTATTTCTGTTGAGTATGTACTTAGGAATAGAATTTCTGGGTAATAAAGTATGAGTATGTACAGCTTTGGTAGGTATTTTGATATTTCTGAAATAGTCATACCAATTAACAATTCTACCTGCAGTGTGAGGGTTCTGGTTGTGCCACATCTATGCCAATAAATGAGATTGTTAAGTCTTTAACTTTAGCCATTCTGATGGATTTGTAAGATACCTTGCTTTTAATCTGAAATTTCCTAATTATTAGTAAATATAAGCATCTCTTCATATATATATTGGATACCCTCTTTTGTGAAGTATATATTCAAGTCTCTTGTCCAGTTTTCTACTGAATTGTCTGAAATTCTTAATGATTGATATTTGTGTATATTGAATACCTGCACTGGATTATATATTTCAAAGTGATACAACTCCTTTGTTAGTTATATATGTTGTTTATATGTATATATAGATTGCATTTTCATTCTCTTACTACTGTCTTTTGATTATAAGAAGTTCTAAAATTTCATATTCAAATTATCAATATTTTCCTTTGTGGTCAGTACTCCTATGTTATTTCTTTTTAAAAAATATTAGTTTTAAATTTTAATTCCAGGATAGTTAACATACAGTGTTATATTAGTTTTAGTTATATAATATAGGGATTCAACAATTCTATATATTCCTTGGTGCTCATTATGATAAGGGTACTTTTTACTTAAGTTTATATTTTTGTTTAGAGAGAGAGAGTGAGCATGAGCAGAGGAGGGGCAGAGAGAGAGAATCCGAAGCAGGTTCTACACTCTGAGTGCAGCACTGTCCCTATGTGGGGGTGGCATGAGGTCAATGCAGGCAGGGGGTACCTGACTGGAGGGAGGGGACACCACAGGGCCAAAGCTCATGAACCATGAGTTCATGACCTGAGCTGATCAAGAGTCAGATACTTAACAATCTTAACCACCCAGGTGCCCTATATGATAGGTGTACTCTTAATCCCCTTCACCTATTTCATCCATCCCCCTGTTTATTTTCTACTTTTATTTTTTATTCTTCATATTTAGATTTATAATACACATAAAACTAATTTTTTATATAGTATGAGTAAGAGGGATTTATTCTTCTGTAATGTGGCTAGAAAATTGACCAAGTACCATTTTTTGAAAAGACCATTATTTCTCATGTACCAAGGGCCCATAAATATATGATTCTGTTTCTTGGCTCCCTAATCTGTTTCACTGGTCTATCTGTCTATATCTGTATCAAAATCATGTATGTTTAACTACTCTAGGGTTATAATTTGTCCTTTCATATGTAGTGCAAATCAACTCCTCTGGTCTTTAAGTGAGACTTGGCTATTCTTAACTGTTTGCTACACAATAAATATAAATTACAATTTACAAATTGTAGAATCAGCCTGCTAATAAATTCCATAAACCCACTGTTGTGATTTTAATCAAATTTTCACTAAATTTGACAAAAATCAACTTCTTTGCAATTTCAAGTCTTCCCTTCCATTAATTTAGCATATCTCTCTCTTTATTTAAACCTCCTTAATAACTTTCAATATAATTTTTCAAATACAAAAGTACCTTATATTTGCTCTTGTCGTTTTAAAGCATATACTATATAGAAATGCAAATAACTTTCTATGTTGATCTTATATTAGAAAAGCACTGTTTGATTTCTGCTAACATATCTAGATTATATTTTATTTTCTATATAAGAGTTATATTATCTGCTACTACTAATACTTTTGTGTCTTTTTCCCCTACTTCTTATGCTTTTATTTTCTTTTGCTTATATTTTTCTGTTGGTAAAAGATCTTCAGTATAATGTTGAATACAACTGATGATGCTGGACATAGTTTAGGAGAAAGCTTTTAATATTTTATAGTCAAATATGGTATTTACTTTAAGTTTTATAATTATCCTTTATTATGTTAAGAAAGTTCTCTTCAAGTCCTGGTTTGACAGAAGTTCTAATCATGAGTGGATGCTGGGCTGTGTGTGTGTGTGTGTGTGTGTGTGTGTGTGTGTATTTTGTCTGAATCTATTGGAAAGAGTCATAAATTTTTTTTTGCTTATCTTGAGATGGATTACAACAATATATTGTTTTCCCATTGCCGAACTAAACTGAATTCTGGAATATTCACTACTTGGTCATAATGATTTTCCCCCTCATACACCACTAAATTCAGTCACTAATATTTTATTTAGGATTTTGGCATACATGTTTATAAATGAGTTTGACCTGTAACATTTCTCTCTCATTTTTTAAACAGTTATTGTCTGGTTTTGATATCAAGAGATTATGAGACCATGATTGTTTCCTCCCTCCTCCCCATCCCCCCATGATCTGGAAGAAATTTTATGCTATTTCTATTTTCTAATCCTTAAATGTTAGTAAAGTTCCCCACAAAAATTTGTGTCTATTATTTTCATTGTGGGATGCTTCTAAAATTGCTACTACATTTTCTCAGTGTTACAGAACTATTCAGGTTTTCTATTTCTTATTGAATACAGTTAATAATTTATATTTCTTCTAGGAATTAAATATTTCATAAGTTTTCAAATGTATTACATAAAGTTATTCATAATTTCATGTTGTTATCTTTTCACCCCTACTACATTTATATTCTTTTAAAATCTGATGTGTGTCTTCTCTTTCTTTTTTTCTTAGCAAGATTATTTTTTTCCCCTCTACTTTACAGGTGTGTTTTGTTGTTCTTTTTTCTAAGTTGTATGCACACTACATCAGTTTTCACTTTCTTCTCTTCCAGTATAACTAGGCATACCTATAAATTTTTAAAACTATCATGTTAGCTATATTCAGATTTTTACATAAGTTGTTTTTCTTAGTGCATAGTTCTAATAATTTCCATTATGATTTTTTTGTTGATCTATTAGTGTGTATAGAAGTGGGTTTTAAAAATTCTAATCTGAAAATAAACAAAAAGGTCTTCCTACTGGGAAATTTTAAAATAAATGAAAAATAAAAATAAATTTTAAATTATGTTTTAAAATTCTTTTCTTTTTTTCTTTTATCTTTATTTTTTAATGCTTTATTTATTTCTGTGAGAGAGAGAGAGAGAGGGAGAGACAGCATGAGCAGGGAGGCTCAGAGAGAGAGGGAGACACAGAATCTGAAGCAGGCTCCAGGCTCTGAGCTGTCAGTACAGAGCCTGATGTGGAGCTCAAACCCACAAACTGTGAGATCATGACCTGAACAAAAGTTGGACACTTAACCGACTGAGCCACACAGGCACCCCTAATATTTATTTCAAATAAATAACATAATAACTAACTCACACACACACAACCAGCTGTGTTTTTTTCTATAAACAATTAATAATCTTTAAAGGAAATTAAGAAAACAATTCCATTTACAATAGCATCAAAAAGTATATAAGATACTTTGGAATAAACTTAACCCATGAGATTAAAGACTTATACCCTGAGAACTACAAAGCATTACGTAAGGAAATTAGGGGTACCTGGATGGCTCAGTTGGTTAAGCATCTGACTCTTGATTTGGGCTTGGGTCATGATCTTGCAGTTTGTGGGTTCCATTCCCACGTCAGGCTCTGTGCTGACAACATGGAACCTGCTTGAGATTCTCTGCTTCCCTCTCTGTCTGCCTTTCCCCAATTTGTGCTCTCTCTCTCAAAATAAATAAATAAACATTAAAAATAAATAAATGAATGAATAAAGGAAATTGGAGAGGATGCAAATAAATGGAAAAACATCTGTGTTCATGGATTAGAAGATGTAATATTATTAAAATCTCAATACTATCCAAGGCAGTCTACAGATTCAATGCATATTTATCAAAATCACAGTTGCATTTTTGGCAGAAATAGAAAAATCATCCTAAAATTCACTTGGAATTTCAAGGGACCTGTAATACCCAAAAGAATTTTGAAAAAGTACAGTTAAGTCTCACACTTCTTAAATTTAAAACTCATCACAAAGCTACAGTAATTGAAGCAGTATAATATTGGCATAAAGACAGAAATACAGACTAATGGAATGAATTAGAGAGCAGCAAAATAAATCCTTGTATAGATGGTCATCGGATTCTTGACATGGGTGCCAAACCATTCAATGGGGAAAAAGACACTCCCTTCAAAAAACTGTTGGGAAAACTGGATATCCACATACAAACTATGAAGTTGGATCCATACTTGTAACATATGCAAAAATGGATCAAAGACTTAAGAGCTAAAACTGTAAAACTCAGTAGAAAACATAAGGGGAAACCTCTATGACGTTGGATTTGGTAGTGATTTCTTGGATATGCTATCCAAAGCACAGGCAGTAAAAGTAAAAACAGATAAATTAGATTCCATGGAAAGTAAAAACTGCATCAAATGACACAATGAATAGAGTGAAAAGACAACCAACAGAAAGGGAGAAAATATTTGCAGTTCCACGTTTCCACAGCATATAAAGAACTCCTACAAATTAAAAACAGTGATAAACCCCTATAAATCAAAACACACACACACACACACACATTCCAACTAAAAATGGGCAAAGGACTTAAATAGATATTTCTTTTTTAAAAATATTTTTATTTATTTCTAGGAGAGAGAGAGACAGCGTGAGCAGGGGAGGGTCAGAGAGAGAGGGAGACACAGACTCTGAAATAGGCTCCAGGCTCTGAGCTGGCAGTCAGCACAGAGCCCAACGCGGGGCTTGAACCCACGAACCGCGAGATCATGACCTAAGCAAAAGTCGGACGCTCAACCGACTAAGCCACCCAGGAGCCCCAAATAGATATTTCTTTAAAGGAGATATACAAATGACCAACAAGCATATGAAAAAGATGCTTAACATCAGTAGCCATTAGAAAAATGTTAATCAAAACCACAATATGATGTTGTGTCACATCTGTTAGAATAGCTACTATTAAAAAAAAAGAATAACAAGAGTTGATGAGGTTGTGGAGAAATCGGAACTCTTGTACACTGTCGATAGGAATGCAAATTGGTGCAGCCACTATGGAAAGCAGTGTGGCAGTTCCTCAAAAAATGAAAAATAGAATTACCACTCAATCCAGAAATTTCAGTTCTTTAGTATATATCTAAAAGAATTGAAAGCGGTGTCTCGAAAAGGTATCTGAACACTCATGTTCCTATCACAGCATTATTCACAATAGCAAAGTCTCCGTGGACAGATGAATGGATAAACAAAATGTAGCACAATCATACGATAGAATAGTAAAAAGGAATGAAGTTCTGACATATGATACAACATAGATAAGCCCTTGAAGACATTATACTAAGTGAAATAAGCTAATCACAAAAAATAACTACTGTATGATTCCATTTATATGAAGTATCTAAAGTAGTCAAATTTATAGAATCAGAGTGTAGAATGATCGTTGCTGGGGGGTCCTGGACGGGAAAAATGAGTGATTATTGTTTATTTAGCATAGAGTTTCAGTTTTGTACAATGAAAAAGTTCTGGAGGTTGGTCACACAACAGTGTGAACGTCCTTAACACTACTGTGAACAGTACATTTGAAAATAGTTAAGATTGTATATTTTATGGATTTTACTGTAATGAAACAAATTTTATGAATATGGTTAAGCTAATAAAATGTGTGGTGGCCCCAATGCAAAACAAAACCAAAAATCAAAACTAAACAGAACTACAACCTGAGAGAATCATTTCTCACCTATAATATTGTCAGAAGTGAAGAAAGCATTACAACAGTGTGTTCATAAGACTTTGGGGAAACAAGCATAGTCACATGTTTCTGATAGGAATGTAAATTGGTATTTACCGTTTGGGTAGGAAGTTTAGAAATATCTAATACAACTAAGATATGTGTTTACTTTTTGACTCAGTAATTTCATGTCTAGAAACTTACCTTGAAGTTTTGCTCCAACAATAATGAAAATACATGTGCATGTTACAGATTTGTTTATAATCACGAAATGTTGAACATACTCTAAATTCCTAAGTATAGGAGAGTAATAGAACATTGTAACTTATACACTCAGTGTTTCACATAACATATATATATGGGGGGAGGGTGTTCTCCCACATGTAACATTTCAGATCCTGGGCCTAATGTATGAACATTTCACCAGCTTTTCTATTTGTTGCCATGTCACTGTCCAAATTTTTGCTGCTATCAGATAGCACTATACAGATATGCTAGTTTTACCAGTATTATTATTATGACAGTTTGAAGAATTTAGTTTCATATATGTAAAATATATAAAGTGACACCATCAGTTTGCTTTGATTTACACTACTCTAGTTAATATAAAGGATATGCAGTTTTTATATTTGTTTACTCTTTGTACTCATCTGTGGATTTTTGGAAGTCTAAGAAAAAAGAGTCATCAAAAGATAACATGGCTTCAACAAGTCACTCATGTATCTATCATCAGAATGATCACTTTAGAGGAATTACTGAGTATATTATTATTAATGAATAACGGCATACCCAACATGTTTGACACACTATCTTCTATATGGTAAAGTTATTTTCAGTAATAGTAAAAAATGAAACAAATAATA
Source organism: Crocuta crocuta (assembly GCF_008692635.1). NCBI lineage: Eukaryota > Metazoa > Chordata > Mammalia > Carnivora > Hyaenidae > Crocuta > Crocuta crocuta. Next base: position 4,949,580 of record NW_027527549.1, on the reverse strand, counting down.
ATGTCAAAAAAGCAGGAAAGAGATTTTTCAGACTTCTCACAGACCTTAGGATTTAATTTCTACCAGGTTTAAAGCAGTTACAAGGTTGGATGTTCACTTTTTGTCCCGATATCCAGTATACCGCCAAAACAAAATAATTATTTCAGTCTTGAAAAATTGGTTTTTTTCCCCAGTGTTTGGTAAAGATTTATAAAGTCATGAAGTTGTCAAGTGTTGACTGCTTCCTTTGCTCTTTTCTCCTTTTCTTTGAACTGCAAAGAAAAGTCCATATTTATTCTGAAAAGGTTCACTTCCTTTCTTAACCAGATTAACTTTTTTCATCTGGAAATAGTATTGACCAGGCAGGAGTATCAAAATAGATTAAAATATCATTCACTGTCTTTTCTTCATCAAAGTCTTGGCTTTCCTCATGCTATTTCCTTCTTCTTCTTTTTTCAGATCCTGTCAGGGTTGATGCTAATATTTCCTTTCTCTTCCTTGTGTCAATGCTTATAGAAAATGATTCATTGTTGTCTTTCATCCTTGTGTCATCTGAATCTTGTGTTGTTTCTAGGATCCATGCTTTGGATGTGCCAACTTGCACTCTTCACAATTTTTGTAAACTCTGTGCAATGTTGAAGGCATTACATATTTCGAAATAGATCCAGACAACCTGCAATGGCCTTGTTCGCTTTTTGAAAAATGTTCTTTCTTGAGCTCTACTTGGTTGTTGCCCTTTTCTGTTGGTATGACTTGTTGTTTCATTTCAAATTTCCTTACAAAATTCTGAAAAATGATTAAATACTTGCTAGTTTCAGAACAGTATTCCAAATGACTGAAAGGTCCTTCAAGTTTCTTCAGGACAAAAGTGCTGAATTTGATAGCTTTTCTATCAACCTGGCAGTTTTAACTTAGATGTTTTTGTCAATAGTTTATGTAAAATATTTTATGGAAATAATTATCTAATCATTAATAAATGAATTTTAATACAATCAGAATATCTGCAAAAGGGTCAATTTATATAATGACTAAATTGTACTATTAGAGTAATGTTTTATTTTCTAGATTTGGTCTTTGACTTAAAATCAAATAATGAACAATTTAAAAGGAAATACATTTAAATGTTTTAACTGTTTTCCAAGATCATTTGAATATTTTACATATGAACTAAAATTTGCACTTAAGAAAAATATTCTACCTCACAGTGTTTACTTTGTTCCACTGTTTATATTTTAAAAAAAATAATAACCCATATGGTCATATAGAATGACAAAATAGAAGTAATTCAAATTCTGTCTCTTCATCACTACAATGACAATGCTATCCTGCTTATTTCAAATCTATAACTTACATGCAGGGATATACAGCACTACAAGAATTATAGTTGAAACTATACACAAAGAGCATTCAAATTATTCTGAATTTTATTAACTTATGCTTGGAATGAGTCTGTGTTTGAGGCCAAATATGCAACTGCAAGTAATCCAAATTAACTCCTTTGTGGAATGCAATATTAAAAATTAAGTAAAAATGTGCTCATTGGAAGCTTAAATATGTATTACAAAAAAAATCAATATTGACGGTAGCAATTGTCTAGAACCTGGACCAACAAAGAATTCCGGGGAAAGATGTGTTTCATTGCTGATGTTCTTTAAAATTTCCAGCACATGGTGATAATAACAAACCAGATGAACTTTGACTCAGTTTTGTTTATAATTATTCTCAAAAAAGTGCTCCCTTCTTGGGTGTATCCATAGTGGACTGCTTTCAATGACCCATCCCAAGTAGGCCACTATTAATGAATTATACTTGAATTATTTAGTGAATTCATGACTCTATTACTCCAAGTATTATTTTCTGCCCCCCTCTCTCTCTTACCCATGTAGGACTCCAGGTACATGCATGTTAGACTTCTTGATATAATTCCACAGGTCTCCAGGGTCTATTCATTTCCCAGAAAACTTTTTATCTCTAATCTCCAACTTTGATACTTCATCTTCAAGTTCACAGACTCTTTCATCATATCCATTTTATTAAGCCCATCTAGAAAATTTTCTACATTTCAAGTATTGCATCTTTCAGTACTACTTTGTTCTATTTTTATTTCTCTGCTATGAATTTTCTGTCATTTTATTCATTATGAGAATATTTTCATCTACTTTGTTAAGCATAATTGTAATAATTGCTTTAAAATTCTTGTCTATTCTGATATCTGAGTTATCTCAGGATTGGCCTCCACTGATTATCTTTCTTCTTCAGAGTTGGTCAGGTCTTCTTGTTTCTTTCCATGTTATATAATATTACAGACAAATTTATATTGTATCATGANGTGTGTGTGTGTGTGTGTGTGTGTGTGTGTGTGTGTGTGTGCGCGCGCGCATGCGCGCGCGCACATGCGTTTTAGCACATACTTGAATTTTATTGGACTTAAACTGGAAACTGTCTCCCTGTGGTGAGTGGCAACTTAAATAATCTGAGTTCAGTTCTTTTTGGCTTCCCTGGGCTGCTTAGAATCTGCTTTTAAATGCATAGTCTGGGAGACGTCAGCCAGAGATTGAGCCAGAATCTATCCACATATTTAGGGATATTCTCTCTTTGGATTTCTCTTTTCCAGAATTTCCATCCTTACTTTTCAATAACTATGATTGCTCTAAATTCTGTCTTCTGGTTATTCAAGCCAATAAAGCTGTAGATATTCTATCACAGATGTGGCTTTCCTACACAGTGCTGCTTGGGGTCTGTCTTTGGAAAAGCATAAAAATAGGAAACTCACCCAGTGCCATCTTTTTCTTCCAAGTGTTATCTGCTAGAGTGTGTCCCTCTTTTTGACCTATCTTCAGTTCTTTCAGAAAGCTTGTTGTTGTTTCCCCAGAGTTTACACTGGCTATCCCTAGGAGGATTTTTCCAATAGGAGCTACTTGGCATAATGACTCATATCTCTCTTTGAGCATCTATGTTTTCTTCTTCCTTTACTCTCCTCATTCCAGCACTACCTTCCTTCTTTCCTACCCTGTCTCTGTCCTACCCTGACCAAATTTGGTCTAGGTTGCATATTTGAATGAGAGCCAGCTTCATCATTGGTGCTAGGGTCTCAAGGCCTGTGTAAGAGTTTTCTTGGGTTGTTATAACAAAATACAACCGAATAGGTGGCTGAAAACAAAGACTTAATTTTTCACAGTTCTGATAGCTGTGAGTCCAGGAGAAAGGTGTTAGCAGGTTTGGTTTCTTCTGAGGCCTCTTTCCTTGGCTTGCAGGTGGCCATTTTCTCACTGTGCCCTCACATGGCCTTCTCTCTGTGTGTGCATCCCTGATAGGTCTCTGTGCATCTTAATCCCCCCTTTTTATAAGAACACCATTCAGACTGGATTAGAGCACACCCAAATGGCCTCATTTTAATTGAATTACATCTGTAAAGACTTTATATCCAGAGATGCCTGTGTGGCTCAGTTGGTTAAGCGTCCAGCTTTGGCTCAGGTCATGATCTCACTGCTTGTGATTTTGAGTCCTGCATTGGTCTCTGTGCTGACAGCTTGCAGTCTGGAGTCTGCTTCAGATTCTGTCTCTGTCTCTTTGCCCCTCCCCTGCTCATGCTCTGTCTCTGTCTGTCTTTCTCTCATGTATTATTATTATTATTTAAATATAATTTATTGCCAAGTTAGCTAACATATAGTATATACAGTGTGCTCTTGATTTCAGGGTAGATTCCTGTGATTGATCACTTACATAAAACACCCAGTGCTCCTCAATGCCAATCACCCATTTTCCCCTCTCCCCACCCCAACAACCCTCAGTTTGTTCTCTGTATTTAAGAGTCTCTTATGGTTTGCCTCCTTCTCTGTCTGAAACTCTCTTTCCCCTCCCCTTCCCCCATGGTGTTCTGTTAAGTTTCTCAAGTTCCACATATGATATCTGTCTTTCTCTGACTGACTTATCTCGTTTAGCATAATACCCTTCAGTTCCATCCACGTCATTGCAAATGGCAGGATTTCATTCTTTCCCATTGCTAAGTAGTATTCCATTGTATATAAAACCACATCTTCTTTATCCATTCATCAGTTGATGGACATTTAGGCGCTTTCCATAATTTGGCTATTGTTGAAAGCACTGCTGTCAACATTGGGGTACATGTGCCTCTGTGAATCAGCACTCCGGTATCCTTTGGATAAATTCCTAGTAATGATATTCTTGGGTCATAGGGGAGTTCTATTTTTAATTTTTTGACAAACCTTCACACTGGTTTCCAGAGTGGCTGTACTAGTTTTCATTCCCACCAACAGCGTAAGAGGGTTGCCGTTTCTCTACCTCCTCACCAACATCTGTTGTTTCCAGAGTTGTTAATTTTAGCCACTCTGACTGGTGTGAGGTGGTATCTCAATATGGTTTTGATTTGTATTTCCCTGATGATGAGTGACATTGAGCATCTTTTCATGTGTTGGCCATCTGGATGTCTTGTCTGGAAAAGTGTCTATTCATGTCTTCTGTCCCTTTCTTCACTGGATTATTTGTTTTTCTGGTGTTGAGAATTCCTTATAGATTTTGGATACTAACCCTTATCTGATATGTCGTTTGCAACTATCTTCTCCCATTCTGTTGGTTGCCTTTTAGTTTTGTTGATTGTTTCCTTTTCAGTGCAGAAGCTTTTTATCTTGATGAGGTCCCAATAGTTCATTTTTGCTTTTATTTCCCTTGCCTTTGGAGACATGTCAAGCAAGAAATTGCTGCAGCTGAGGTCAAAGAAGTTTTGCCTGTTTTCTCCTCTAGGGTTTTGATGGTTTCCTGTCTCACATTTAGGTCTTTAATCCATTTTGAGTTTATTTTTGTATATGGTGTAAGAAAGTGGTCCAATTTCATTCTTTTGCATTTTGCTGTCCAATTGTCCCAGCACCATTTGTTAAAGAGATTGTCTTTTTTCCCATTGGATACTCTTTCCTGCTTTGTCAAAGATTAGTTGGCCATACATTTCTGGATCCAAATCTGAGTTCTCTATTCTACTCCATTGGTCTATGTGTCTGTTTTTGTGCCACTACTATACTGTCTTGATGATTACAGCTTTGTAGTAGAAGCTAAAGTCTGGGATTGTGATGCCTCCCGCTTCAGTTTTCTTTGGCTTTGGCTATTCAGGGTCTTTTGTGGTTCCATACAAATTTTAGGAAATTTGGGGTGGGGGGTGGGGGGGTAGGTGTGCAATTCAGCTCATAACAGCTTGGCATCCATAGAATGTTTTTCCAAACAATATTTTTCCACAGTATTTTTAACTGCATAGTGTTCATGTTACCAAGAAAAGCCTGTTTGGGTTTTTTGAAATTGCCTGAGGACCTCCAAGTGAATGTTGGTATGTTTCTGTCTTATTTTTTCTTTACTTGTTTGTTTATCTTCTTCCTTCCAAACCCTATTGCAGGCTTCACTAAAGGTAAAAGCCCCAAAGTAGATATCCTCAATCTGAGAGGCCTGGCTCAAAGCCTCATTGGTTCTGAGATGTTAGTTTGAACACTGCTTCCAAAACATGAGCAGGTTACCATGAGTCATCATGCACTGGTTTTACCAAACTCAGCCAAGAGTTCAGAAGCCCTGTGCTGGTGGAAAGAGTCAGAAGTTGAGAACCTTTGCTCTATTGAATGAAGCTGGAGGTGTTAATAAAGAGGGGAGAGAATAATTAGATAACATTTAAGCTTATCTAATTTAAATTTTTTGAGATTCAATGATTCCCTGCTTTTTACAGGACAAATTTTAATCTCCTTGAGGTGGGTATTTAAATTTTTCTAGAAATTAAATTCCTTTTACTTTTCATATCCTTACTACAGTTACTCCCACCCCACAGTAAAACTCAAACTGATCTGGATTATTCATCCCTCAGGTTTACTCCTGTCTCTGTCCCTTTGCGTAGACTGTGACATTGGTCTCTAATATTCTTCGTTATTTTCCTCATCTACTGGAAATCCTACTTCCTCCTTCGTAGCTTAGATAAAATCCTGTATCACCCATTATGTTTACCACAATGATTACTTCAGTCCACAGTGAGATATACTTCAGTCCCATCACTCACTACCTCTATGAACCTCAGATTTTCATTTATAAGAAAAAGCATATATTAACCCTATTTTATAGGATTGTTTTGATGATTACAGTTAATATTTAGAAAGAAAAACCTAATATCAGCTAAACAGAATTTACTTCAGGCCACGCATTTTTCTACGATTAATAGGAGATCCAAGATATAAACCCAGGAAGCTCCACAGCCTATATACTCTCATAGTAAATATACTATGTTACTGAGCAAAAGATGGCATTCAGTTCAATAGTTGCTACTATTATTATTATTATTATTATTATTACCACCATGTATGGCTACTGAATTTCTCCTGAATGCATTTCTTATTTTACTGAAAAGACTTTTAGCCTTTTGAGAACAGGGACATTATCTTATATATATTTTTTCTTTTCCAGTGTATGTTTGCATAAGGTGCACTTAACTAATATTTGTTGAATAAATGATTGAACCAACTATGGAGAGATTATTTGTCTGATATTAAAGTCACTAAGTTTTACCTCTCACCACATCTTTCTTGGAAAAAAAATCAGAATATTCATATAGTGCCTGCTTCTAGATCAAATATAAATTCCCCCAAAGGATTGAACTTCAGTATTGTTATTGATTGTTTCTGTCCACTCCTGGAGATATCATTCTTAAGCACTATACCAGGTTTTGCATTCCTTGGAGACTTTCCCATCAGGATCTGTGTTTAGTGGCTTCCTGTGGCTGCTGGGGAGAAGTTGAAAGCCTTGATCAGAGCAAACAAAGATGCTGAGGGAAAATAAGGTTCTGATGTCCACAACAAATTTGACTCTGAATTTGACTGAAGTATTAACTATGGAGGCAACAAACAAAATATGTGCAGCAAAAACTTGCTGCAAACTGTTGAGGGTTTTTCTTTCTCACATTTTGGAATCTCTAGGGCTGGATGACTCTGATTTAATTGGACTGGCAGTGTGAAGGAACTTCTATGTAATATTTAGCATTTCCAGTGACATTGCGTTGAGGCTAGACATTTTCTTTCTTAAGAAACAGTTTTCTTTACATCTTTGTCCCACTGACCCTGTCGATCCTTGCTTCTTACCAGAAAATGTCTCTGTTCTGAACATCATCAGGCTATGTCTTTCATTCCCTAATGACATATTTGGGGACTTCCTTCTGTTGCCTACTGGGGCCAAACTGTGAATTCAGGGTCGTAGGCCCAATCCGTTAAGTGGGAAGTTAGAGCAATGTCTCCAAGGATCATGTTTCTTCTCTCAGTCTGGGAATGGAATTAAGCCCCACAATTACCTCGTCAACCTTTTCTTCAACAGCCAAACCATTTTTCTATACTGTGCATTATATAAATAGATCACACATATTCTTCTAAAATTATTGTGTGTTATCAGGCAGTTATCTATATTTTTATAAAATTTAGCAACCATAATTATATAATTATAATAATAATTATAACCATATTTTGCCTTTTAATA
>NW_027527549.1:4921707-4941891 GCF_008692635.1 Crocuta crocuta | reverse complement strand
CAGGAATAAGAGAGTTTTTCCATTATATATGTATAATGGAAAAAAATATATATATAATATAAATATATATATTTAAAAACAGTTTTTTTGAGGTACAATTGGCATAAAACACAATTGAGCAATTTAAAATGTATATTTCAATGAGTCTTGACAAATGTTTACAATCATGTAACCATCACAACAATCATGAGAGAGAATTCCATTACCCCAAAGAGTTCTGTCATGCTCTTTTGCATTCAACCCCTTCAGGCCAACCCTGACCTCTAGAACCACTGATATATTTTCTGACATTATATTTTTTGCCTTTTAGAGAAATTTGTATAAATGGAATTATATAATATTTAGTGTCTTGTATCTGACTTATTTTATTTAGCATAATGATTTTGATAGTCACCCTCATTGTTTTTTGTGTTCATAGAGCATTCCTCGGTAGTCCATTATATGTATATACTACTATTTGTTTGTCCATTAACTAAGTAATAGGCATTTGGGTTGTCTCAAAGTTTTGAGTGTTATAAAAAAAAAAAGCTGCAGTGACTGCATAAAATATAAGTCTTTGTGTGAACATGTATTTTTATGTTGTCTTGGGTAGATTTTTCAGAGTGAGACTGATGGTTTGCATGGTAGGTGAATATTTAACCTTTCTTTTAAGTTTATTTACATTGAGAGAGAGAGAGAGAGAAAGCATCAGTGGGGGAGAGGCAGAGATGGAGGGGCTCAAAACCACAACTCTTCAGATCATGACCTGAGCTGAAATCAAGAGTTGGTCGCTTAACCAAGCCACCCAGGCACTCCAAGTGTTTAACTTTTAAAGAAACCATCAAATTCGTTTCCAAATAGACCATGCCACTCTGTAATCCCTCCAGAGACATAGGAGGGGTTAAGCTTCTCCTTACCAACATTTAATATGGCTTGTCTGCCATTATGTAAGGAGGTATTCAGTATATCATTGTGATTTTAATTTACACTTTCTTAATAATTAATGATAATAAACACCTTTACATGTGCTAATGTGTCATTAATATATCTTCTTGGTAAGTGTCTATTCAAATTTCTTATCCATCTTATCCATTTTTTCAGCTGGATTGTTATTATTTAGCTGTAAGAATTCTTTATATATTCTGGATACAAGAAAATTATCAGTTTTTGGTTTTGCAAATATTCTCTCCCTCTGTGTTCTACCTTTGCATTGTATTCACAGTTTAAATTTTGATGAAATCCAATTCATCAGTTTCTTTTTTCTTTTATGGTTGGTGCTTTTGTGTCCTATCTAAGAAATCTTTACTTAAACGAAGGTCATAAGTATTTTCTTTTATATTCTCTTCTAGCAGTGGTATAGTGTTAGCTGTTAAGTGTTAGCTGTTACATTTTGGCAACTGATCCATTTTGAGCTAATTTTTAAATTATCTGGTACAAGATAACGGTCTATGTTCATGTGTTTGCATTTGGGTATCCAGTTGTTCCAACAGTGGGCTGGTCAGCACAGGTAACTTCCGTGCTGTTCACCGAGCTGCAACTGTATCCTTCTCCAGTGAGATCTGAACTCTAGCTTTGGGCAGTGACTGTCCCCTCAAAGTGTGTCCTGACTTAGGAAGTTCCCCTTAGCCCTGCAATACTGTTTGGCATTCTCTGTAGATCATATTCTCTACATCTTATAGTTACTCTTTTCTCATGGCTTACTCTTTCTGTACACTAAATTATTAAAGCAGTAGACTGCTACCAACCAGGAATGACACCTAATTTTGTTGGACTTGTTTTCTTCTTCTGATCAATTCACCTTTTTGCCACTATGAGATTTCTCTTTATTTCTAGTAATAGAAATAAAGTCTATTTATTTGTTTATAAGTCTATTCTGTATGCTATTCATATATCCAGGCCATATTTCTTATGCGTATTTATTAGTTGGTACATATTCTTCCATTGTATTACTTTCAACCTATCTCCTGCTTAAAGTGTCTCATTTGAAAACAAAATATTTTCTGTCTTACTTTTTAATGCAGTTATTAGTATGGTTGGTTTGTGTCTGCTATATTGCCTTTGTTTTTTTAAGTTACGGAATTTGCTGGTTGTGACTGTTGTTCCTTTTCTCCCCCTTTCAAACTTTTCTCTCTTTTTCAATTGTGTATAGATTGCACACCTATTTATTTCTTTAAATTCAAGTTAGTTAACTAGATTGTGCATTTAAACAAAATTTAATACCTCCTCTGCTGGCTTGCTTTATTTTTTAAAGTAATTTCTGTAGAGTTTCAAAGCAATCACAATCAACTCTGAATGATTATTATATCACTTCATGTATTAATGTAGGATCCTTACAACAGTATTCTACAATTATCCACCTCCCATTACTTTTGCTATTCTTATTATACATGCTCTGTCTGAATGCACCAAATCTCAAAATATATTGATATTATTTTTGCCTTAACCAGACAGTACTCTTTTGACAAATTAGGATGTGACAAAAATATGTCTATATTTGCCATTCTCGGTATTCTGAAGATCTGAGTTTCCATTTAGTTTCATTTTTCTTCACTCTGAAGGAACTTCTATTAATAACTCTAGTAGTGCAAGTCTCCTGGAAAAACTCCCTCAACTCTTTTTAACCAAAAATGTCTTTACTTTTCCTTCATTTTGAGGGATATTTTCAGCAGCATTGAAATTCTGGGTTGGTTACTTTTTGTAATACTTTAAAGATCTCGTTACAGTATCTTCTCTTCCATCATTTTTGATGAGAAGTTATTAGTAAGTTTTATTGTTCCTCTGTTCTATGTGTCTTTTTCTCTGGTTGCTTTTAAGATCTTCTCTTTATCATTGGTTTAGTAACTTCATAATGTGCATCTATCTGTATGACTGTTTATACTACTTGCAGTCTATTGAACTCCTTGGATCTGAAATATTCAACTATTACCTTTTAAAAGTATTTTTTTTCTGCATAAATCTTTCTTTTTTATTCTGGCTCTCTAATTACAGATATATTCAACTGTTTCATTTTGCCCCATAAGTCACTAAAATCTCTGTTCATTGCCTATTGTCAGCCTTTTTTTCCCCTGTGTGTTTTGATTTGCCTAGTTTCCATTGCCATGTCTTCAAATTCACTAATATTTCCTTCTGTAGTATCTAATCTCATAGTAAGTGTATTCAGCAAAATTTTGATGTTAGATATTGTTTTCTAGTTCTAAATTTCCATTTGGTTCTTTTTAGTTCTCATTTCTCTATTTAGATTCTTATTTGTTCCCTATTTATGATAAAGTTTTTCCTTTAAATCCATGAACACGGTTATAATAGATATTTAGTCTCCATGTGTTAATTTCATCAGTTCTCTCTCTCTCTCTTTTTCCTTCTAGAGAGTGTTAGTTTTAACTCTGTGAAAGTACAATAAATGGCTGCATCAGTCAAGGAAGGATCATCTCCAGGAGTCATGGGTCAAATTCTCTACCAAGTTCCTGCTTTGGATGGTGCCTCTATCTCCTATTTTTTTGGTGGCGAGGGGGAATGAAATTTTAGACTACTGCCCAGGCCCTGATGCTCTTTCCAAAAGCTCCTTAAACCTAAACTTTCTCCATAATAGTGAGCTACAGAAGCAACCATTAGTATTATTATCTACCATTTTACTTGATAAGAATTGGCCTACTCTTGGAAGCACCTTAAAAATTAAGACAAAATCCTCCCAGTGGCCTTGCAAGATGGGTATCATTATCCTTATTTCATAGAAAATGATCTGATGCTCAGAGAAGTTCCATACTAGGTGTGCTCATCTGTCTACAAATCTCATGCATTTGGTGTTATCCACACGGCCTCTTGTCTTTGGATGGTTTATTTATGAATGTTCACCAAAGACCCATGTACGAATGGTGGTCCTGATGATCAGTGCCTCTCATAAGCATGGTACCTTAATTTATGTTGGACTTGCCAATATCTGATGTAACTTATTCTATTCTTACATAATTTTTATCCCTTTTATGGTAATAATCTCTTTCCTAAGTTCCCCTTTCTTCTTAACTCATAAATTCTACCAGAAAAGGAGCTTCCTTCACCAGACTGTACACTTCTTCATGGCACCCTTATAATTAGATATAAGTTCCATGATAGTTTCATAATTCTAGAAATAAATTCAGAGATCAATATACCACCTCCTTTCTAACTTGGGCAAATAAAATCTACCCAAGATGCAGTTAGTCTCTGATGTCAATAACTCTTTACACACATTTCTATATAGCCAACTCGTCACTTTAATAGAGGTCTTTATTTATCATATAGTCTTTATTTATGGGGAAAATGTAGTTCTCTACCCATTGAATACATGTTTCTCTGTTAATATACCTATAGAAGAGGGTATTTCTCACCCCAGGGCTCCCATAGGATTGGATGCTTTGTCTTGTACTATACATATATGTACCTGATCCAGTCTGATCAGATAAAGCTCAAGTGACCACCACCCAGATTCCCAGCTCCCCCCCCGAAGGGCTGCAGAAAGTATATATTTCAAATCAAGCTCTTCTTGGCAGTAAAATCTTTCCCCTGTGGTTGAGAGATTTTTAAGAAATTCTCACACACATGAATCCACTGCTCCCTCACCCTTGACAAGACCTAGAAGATTTTAGGCCAAAACCTGTTCTTTTTGGTTAGCTCTTGCTTTGCAATGAGGTTAGGCCATTAGGTATTCTAATGAGGGCCCAACTTGTACATTCTCACTGAAGATTAATTTGGCTCCCTTGCAACATCTGTGTTCTGCTGACTCCTATCTGTTCCCCAGGCTGCAGGGCCAAACACATCCATCATCACGGACAGGCACTTGGAAGCCACCCCTTGCTGTTGCTTCCACATATCAAAGAATGAGTCAACTCAGGCAGGGAGACTCCTGGAATGGCCTGTCCCAGGGGCTCCCTCTCCTCAGAAGCCCTTTCCAGGTCTCCCCGCTCACCTTTTGGGGCTGAATCTTGTGAAGGCAGCAATACAGCTGAGTCCTTGAAAGCACAGCAAATGGGGCATGTTGAAAGATGGCTTTCCAGAGGCATTATAGCCACCCGGAGCCTAGCATTTCTGCCTTAGCTCCCTACCCAAAATAGCAATGGGTGAAATGTAACCTGAACATGGTTGTCAAAAACAAGTGCGAGTATTTTAGTTAATGTTAGGAAGCCATCCCATCTGTGAGTGTGGGTTCACCCTGAGGCCCAGTGAAGGATGTCAAGAGTCTGGCTGTGTCCTGGGCTTCTGCCCTAGAGCTTTCCTTGCTTGTTGACAGAGTGCTGCAGGTGAGCAGGGAACTCTTCCAAGTGCACAGTTAAGAGAGGAGCTGAGAGAAATCCATAGACACCGGCAGTCTTGAGAGCCACAGCTCCACACACTGGGCAACATCCCTCAAAAAGGTTTTCTATATGGGCATGGAGGACTGCCCTGTGTTCAGTGTACTTGTGGTGCCCAGACTTCCAGAGGCAGAATTCCGGCCTGACATCAACTCCACAGGAGATAGATGGGCCCTCTGCCACGGGTGTAGGCAGCCCTGAAATAGATCCACACGTGTAACACATGGTCCAAGTGGAAAAATGCAGTCTAAGAGGATCCAGGCAGCCTGGAGAGGTAGGAAGTTTCCTGACAATTGAGGTATTCAAGTCTTGGCTGCTAGACCATAAGAAAAGGAAGTCATACAGAGGGTTCAAGCATCAGATGAGTCATTTTAAACGACTCTTTGAGGACTCTTCCACTCTGAAATTACGTGGTCTGTGAGTTCTCCAGTTAGCAGCACATACTGAGTTGATAACACTACACACACGACCTGCAGATGTGTGGATCAGGCCATTTATGAGTGGATGCCACATGCGCACATCATCTTTGTGCCTCAATTAAACAGAATAAACAAGCACAGAAACCATTTATGCACATTTGCAGAAAGGGACTTGTCTGTGTTCAAAGGGGTGCATGTGGACCAGCCAGGATGACCAGAGAGCTCGGGGCGTCTTCCTGTTGTAGTTTAAGTGATTTGCTGATTCCCCAAACTAAAAAGCACAGAGTCATTTTTACAACCCCTTCCTCCCTTCACTCTGTTGAACTGAATAAATTGTGAGAGCCCCCAAAATAATACGGTTCTTGAGGGGAAAGTGAGAGAAAAGTTAGATGAAGCCTTATGACAGAGGTTGGGTAAGTGCAGGACACGGAAAAGCATGCTCTATTTCTCAGAAATATCACCGTACTTGTGAAAGCACCAGAGGAAGAAGGGGAAGGGGCCAATGAAAGCCTTTCCTTCATGACAACTGTCATTATCACCAGGTAGACGGTGTTGAGTTGTCTCCTGGACACAAGCCCCTGGCCCGGTCCAGTCCTCTAGGGCATCCACTTCTGCTGGGCACCAGCTGGCTTAATGCACACCCCACTCACTTTATTTATTGCCTCATTTTCTCATTAAGTGAACCAAGGGGAACTTTGTACCAACATGGATCAGTGAGAGAGCATTCACTCCTTTCCAGCATCAAATGGGGATGAAAAGAGAGGAAAGTTATGGAGGAAGCAAGAAGAGAAACAAATGAATATAGAGTGCACAAAGTTGGAGTCTTTCTAGTATGACTGTGTTAGGAGAGCTAAGGTCACTGTGATGTCTCTTACAGAGGACTTTGGGGGAAACTAAGTAAGGTAGAGTTAATGTTAATGGGGCAGACACCTTTGCAGACTGTACTCCAGACCTGGTGAGGACGCATTATGTTAACTGCCTCAGATTTCTGGTGGTCTTCATTGGTCTCATGTCTGACTCTGAATTTCCTTTCCAGAGGATTTAAATTTCATTAGCAATGTTATAGGTATTAATGTATAAGGGTTTTTGCATGACTTTTTCTCAAGGAATGTAAAATTTTAAGGTGTTTGTTGGGGAAGAACTGAAGTGCAAATCACATAGCCCTTACCTACTCTTATCTGGTCAGCTTACATTCACCAGTTATAAAACTCACAATTATATGAGCTGTTTTTAATATTTATCATTTAATTTGTAAAGTGGCTTTTTTCAAAGCTCTGGTTAATAGAGTATATTGAATTAGCTTAAATGCAGTAGTAATGAGAACCCTGACACAATGAATTATTTATAAGTCTTAATACCAGAATTTACTAATTATCTTTATTCTGGCCAAATCTGTACAGTGAATTGATCTAAATAGCAAACTAGCTTCATCCACTGTATGCAGTTGCCTTAAACACTTTTATCAGAATGCACTTAATGATAAATATAATTATGCCAGTAGTAATATCTACCATTTATATGGGCAGGCACTTAAAAACTGTCTCTAATTCTAACAACAGCATTACAGACTGGTATTAACCAATTTATACAGAAGGAGACTGAAGTGATGTCAAGTTCCTTGACCAAAGTCACACAGCTAGTAAGCTGGGGACTGATACCTCCTTCTATTATCACTCTCTTCACCCTCCAGTGAAATTTTCTGAATAAAAACAGTTTATTTTTTCCAAAGACTTAAAAAAAATTTTTTTAAGATTATGTATTTATTTTGGGAGAGACAGAGACAGCACAAGTTGGGGAGGGATTAGAGAGAGGGAGAGAGAGAATCCCAAGCAGGTTCTGTGTTGCCAGAACAGAGCCTGACGCGGGGCTCGAACTCATAAAACCGCAAGATCATGACCTTAGCTGAAACCAAGAGTCAGTTGCTTAACTGACTGAGCCACCCAGGTGCCCCTAAAATACTGAATTCCTAAGGTGACTGGTTACTTGGCAGGAAAGTGCTGCTGAAATGGTTTCTATAGTGTATAATATAGGAACCACTAAAAGGGCATTTTTGGCAAATACACCCTCTGAAAAATGTCTTGATTCACATGTTGTAAGGATCAGCACATCTTTAACTGGTTCAGGCAGCAGAAGCTCTACATTTTACAGCCTCGATATAGTCTCAAAATGATTTGTAGAGTATTCATGGAAGGGCAGTAAGTTTTGCTTCATTGGTCTCATGTTTGAGTCTGAATTTCACTTCTTTAGGATTTAAATTTCATTAGTGTTAAAGGTAGAAATGTATTAGGGTTTTTGCATGACTTTTTCTCAAGGAATATAAAAGTACCCTAGGAAGAATAAGTATAGAAGTTAACCAGTACCCCAAATCCATGTTTTATATTTAAGACGCTTTTATAACTTTAAAACTACAAGGTGAACCTCAAGGAGGTAAAAAGTTCCTTTTACAGAATCTCTCTGTAAGCATACAGAGTTATCGCAAACATTGAGGCCAACTCTGCCATAACATTAACCTAGGAATGCCCATTTAGGGAACCCTTGGTGAGTCAATGAGCATCACTGGTAAGCTTTAAACAGAAGTAACTCTTTTCTAACAGCTCACCATCTGCAGGAGATGGAATCACACAGATGAGTCTTTTGAGAACGAGCTGTGTGAGCTAATAAAAATCTTCACCATATTAGAAAGAGGTAAAAATATGGTGGAAAGGCAGAAGGTAGGGAGAATGGGAGGGAAGTGAAGTTCTAGAAGAGAAGGAGGAGAGGAAAACAAAGGAAGGAGGGAGGGGAAAACAAAGGAATAAAGAAACATGTTCATTGCTTTGAACTAGGTGGTAGGGTAGGGCCTTCAATACATATCTTCTCAAATACGGTTAATAAAATTGAGGCCTAGAGTTTTAATAATTTTCCCAAGATCAAATAGTTAGCAAGTCTGGGTACTGAATTTTAACCTAGATTTATGACAGCACCAAGGGACAGTGTTTTCTAAAAGTTTGCTAATCATAAATCACTGACCACTCCATTTTCAGACTGAAAAAAAGAACCCTAGAGAGCAGAGCTTTGAAAATCTGAGACTCCCAGTCTCCCTTGAAGTGACTGGTGGATCTGAAAGGACTGGATGTAAGGGATTTGCCTGAAACCAAACAGTAGGTAGGTAAGAAAGCCTACAAAGAACAGAGCTGTTTTTGAAGGTATCACTCTACACAGCAGGAGGCTATTTTGCAAAGCATAATTGTTGAGCAATATGGTTACCACTCATCTGGTTTGAGATAGTTTGCCTAGAAGTGCAAAAAAATTGGTTTCCACAAGATTGAAACCGACTTAGGATTTGCAGGTGTCCAAAACTTAGCCACTCCTAAAACTTGTCCAGAGGGAACTGGCATACCCAAAGTCAAGTATGACTTCCTGTTTTTAAGAAATAAGGCTTAAACTGCTTGTTAAAAAAGTTCATTGAATTTCTTGGCCAAGATATAGCTTTAAGAAAAAAAGACAGTCTATTTTGATGATATAAGTGTAATTGAATCAGAACCATATGGATTCCATTCCCCCTTTTAAACTGCACATGAATTAGAAATTAAGTGTTCATTCTCCTCAAAGTAATTAATGACTCAATTGATTAAATATGATACTGGCCTTAATCACCATGCTGAGCTCACACTGGCTCCATTTTGCAGAAATCAAGATACTTACTAAATCCCAGCTTGCATATATTCCTGTGTATGTTCCCCACAAATGAGATATAGTCTCTGATAAGAACATGAGCATCCTGATCATAATGCAATGCCTTTGCCCAAACCTCTTTTCCTTTAGGTGGGCTCTAAATGGAGGTGGGGTGGAAGGGAGGCACAGATTCTATCTATTCTGACTCCTGATTGGGTTGAGCTTTGGGGAAAGAGGCAGAAGGCTGGGTCTGGGAAGCTTCAGGGAAGTGGGCACTGTCTGACCAACGTACCTCTCCACCCTTCCTCATTCACATGGCTATCATCTCCTGAAAATATTCTTCTCAGCCTGTCAGTCACCTCTCATCCAGTCTAGCTCACAATCTCCACACTTGTCTCCTTACCTAACAGGTCTCAGAGAGATGATAAGTGAGCGTGTCTCTTTCAGAGCCATTATTTTACATTTGATAATTTCTGACAAAGGCAGCCATGTTTGCTGAGCTCCAAACTCTTTGCTAGACTCCAAGCAAGGCAGTTTTCTCACAACTACCCTTAAAGGAAAGGTAGGTGTTATCAAGCTTGTTGAATAGAAGAGGAAACTAAGATTTGAAGAGGTGGAGTGACATGGCCAAAGCCACACAGGTGAGAAGTGGCAGAGCTGTGATTCCAGTGACTCAGTCAATTCCAGATGACTCCAAAGCCCGCTGCCTTTGCACCACACCACCAGCTTCTTTGATGATGGTGCAGACTCACATCAGCCCTCTGTCCTGAATGGCCACTAGCCCTCACCCTTCTTTCTGTCACTTATGAGCAAAGAGATGGGCTTGGCTCACTGAGGTGCTTGTAAGACAATAGACATTAGTTCTTACAGGCTACCCTACCCAAACCCCACCCAAAGAATCACGAAGCTCTAGAAAACCTTCCTTCTGCCATCTTTTCCAGTTTCTACAGTTTCTGTGCTTTTCTGCAAAATGTATAGTTTTGAAAGATAAAACTAAAGATTTATGGACATGTTCTTGTATGGGTTTAATATCCATTACACAGTTGTTCATCTGTAAATCCTTCTTGAGAGAATTGCTACATGTTGAAATTCAATATAATGATAGACTCCTATATGTGTTTATAAGAATACTTTCAAAATCCACAATATCTCAGAGACAGACCCAGTACACTGTTTTACTACCTATGTGCACATATACACATTACTCTCTTGAACTACTTGCACACAGGAAAACCACACATTTTTATACAGTTCACTCCCTCATAAACAAACACACCCACATCAACACATGGAAACAATATGCAAACACAAAGAGACTTGCAAATGCAGTCGCAAATAAATCTGTAAAAAATGGAAAAGTTACATGCTCATTCACACTTCTCTCTCTTCCCTCCCTCCTCCCTCTCTCTCTCCCTCTTCTCCTCCTTCTCTCTGTCTGATACACAAAGACACACACATCAAAACCTTTAAACAAATAACTTTTCAAATTGAAATACTGATTTCTCCTTTTGATTCAAAATACATCCTCTCATAGGCTTGAGGAGTAAGTGTGTTTACAAGTCCAGACATGCTACGCAGGTCCCCATGTGTCATATTAATGCTTTCATAAGGAAACTCTGTTCATTCTAGACCTTAAAAAATCCTTCCCAAACTCTCAAACTTGCTGTGTTCCCCAACGTGAGTTTTATCCAAGGGAAAATCTTGCTATTTTTTCTTCTGCTGCTGCCACTTCTCTTGTTCCTCTTCCCCTTCTTTACTGGTGATAGTGGACAATCACAAAAAGAAAATTCTGTTCACTCAAAAACTTTACAAAGCACCCTCCATAAGCCATGGTAAGGATAAGATCTAGAACTCTGAATAATAGTTTCAGACTTCAGAGGTTAGTGGCAGATGCAGATCTACATACGATAATTCAGTATCATGTGAAATGCATTTTTAGAACTGCAGAAAGAAAATAGCAAGAAAGAGGGTGTGAGCTGCTCTGCCTGGGGAAGGAAGGAAGGTCCTTATGAAATAGGTGGCATTACTGAGAGAGGAATTAGATGGGCTTTCTAAGAAGTAGAGTAATCGACATGTGTCAGGACACAGAGGAGGGGGGTGCAGACCGTGCCTGGGATGTAGTGAGCAGCTCAGTGTGGCTGGGGTTTTGAGGTGACAGTTTCAGGGGGGTGGCAAGGGGTGAGACTAGAATAAGTCTGCCTCATAAAATCTTCTGAACTACATTGCCTTGTTGACATCCTGACTGTTTCAGAATGCCCCCTCCCCCAATACGTATCATTTCAGACTCATTTGGTCAGTTATGTCCCATGCCTGAAATTATTCTATGGTATCCCTTTGCTTTAAAGTTGAAACCCATTAATAAGACCCTAGCTACCTCTCCAGCCCGATTTACAACTATTGCCCTTCCAGTTTTATCAATCATCTTCTTCTTTCTCACAAATGCCATGCTCCTTTCTGCTTATGTTACACATACTATTTCTTTGGTCTAGAACATCCCATCATCTGTCTGACAAATTCATTCTTCAAGAATGATAACATGCATCATCACTTCAGTATGGTTTGATTTAACAGGTTTACTGACCATACACAATAATCTGGGATTGCTACCAGATCCTGTCCCCCAGAGTGCCCTGTGCTTGGCTCTATTGAACCATCTCCCATACTGGACGGTAACTATTTTGTTTTGTTTTGTGACATCTCCCCATGCTCACATCATTAGTAAAGAAGCCTGGGTCTTAACCAAGCCCCTTGGTGCTCAATATAAATGTAAGTAGAGAATAAAGTAAAAGATACAGATTTCAGAGACATTTCTGAGATTAACTTCACAGGTCTTGGTGCCTAAATAGATGGGCTGGGCTGGGGGGAACAAAGAAGATATTTCTGCCTCAAAGACTATAATGTTTGGTCTCTAAATGACAGTGGGAAGCAATTTGCATTGCAAAGGAGCAGATTATTACATTTGTTTTGCACATCTGAGTTTGTATATACTTGTAGGGCATCCAGATAAAAATTTCTATTGGTTGTCAAAGATTCAGAATGAAGCTAAAACCAGAAGGTATACACATTTCCCCAGAAAAAAGCAGGTAGCACAACACAAAAATGAGGCTAAACAGACCCTGGGAAACTTGGAGTCAGAGAATAAATGTTTTTCTTGAATAAGGGAATAAACATCTTTGGGGGTCCTCCTTCCTTGGCCAGGAATACTTATAGAAGGAATGGCAAGAGGGGCACCTGGCTGGCTCAGTTGGTAGAGCATGCGACTCTTGATCTCAGGGTTGTGAGATCCAACTCAACATTGGGCATAGAGATTACCAAAAAAATAATGAATAAGTAAAAGGATCCAGAAGGCTCTACTTGTACTCGTACAGGGTCTATATTTGTTTTCAGTGTCATAAACATGTAGGTACTGGCAGGTAGGGTCAGGCCAGCACTTCCCAGCTAATACTCAGCATGCAACCTGTAGACACTGAGCTTAGAAAACTGTTGCTCAGTGAGGTGAGGGTCCATACTCATAAACTAGGGAAGGTCCTGACAGCCCTGTGAAGAAATTATTCATACACTGTACATATTTAAGAAAGTTTCTATTCACCTCTTGATAGCTCTTAAAAGGCAGGAGCCGCATACATGTGGAATGTCCCAGGCATGGAACCTTACTTAGAGCACCACTGTGGCCCTTCCCCATAAAGGTGGCCTGTGGGCTGCCATCTTGGGAAGAAGCCTGCCTTCCCATGAGTCTTAGGTTACTGGGTTCCCAGATGCAGAAACTGGACTGTTCTGAAAGGACTGGGAGCAAGGGTCTGTGCTTTCCTCAGTTTCTCTAAGTGTGAGCCAGAAGACATGACTGAAGGAGCTTTGAAAATTAAGAAGAAAAGCTCTAGTCTGAGCTAAGAAAAGGCATATCTTACTGTATCATGATACCATTTAAACCTAAGTGCATAAAATTGGATTACAATTTTTAGGACTGCAATCCTAAGTGCAAAGGATTACATAAATGTGGACATCAGGGCTGGTTGTTGGAGGAGGGGATTTGAAACTCTCGGCAGCCACCTCCCCCACCCTATGTCTGTCCTAGCATGATATCTGGAATTTCGTCAGAAAATCATTGCTCACATAATGGTTTTTTCTTCTTAAAATGCAGGGTCCAAGATGGGCTAACATAGTGATAATATGGGATGATATCACAGGATGGGATGATAGAAACTGAAGAGTCAGTTGTTTTCTTTTTCTCTCTTTTCTTCCTTTCTTTCTTTTGTTACCTTAGAACCCTTTGTTTAAGTGAAAGCTTACTGCTGAAGTTCAATGTGAATAAAGGAAGAAAGCAAAGCCACGTGAGTGTGCCTTAGCGGCAAAGCAAGATACCTGGAGTCCAGTTTTAAAACCACTGTTCTCCAGCACTTCCATATTTAAAGCCACTCTTTTGCACGACTCCCTTTCCACTGGACTTGGATGGGATTAATACTGATTGCACTTGCTCATCAGAATTGAAAAGGAATCCCCCACCCCCACCCCACCCTTCAGCGTCAGCCTCTGTTCCACTTTGGAACCTAGGAGCTGTGATTCCTTATTTAGTCCCATTTCCTCTTCTCACTCCATTTCATTTCCTTGCTTTGCCTGTATGCACTTCTATTTCCCTCACTACATCATATCTTTATTATCTTTATCCCAACTCAGAGATTCTGATATTTCCCACACATATTGCTCAGGATACCATATCCAATGCTTTTCACAACCCAAGTCGTTTCAAAAACGTTAGACGGATTTTACAGAATTAGTCGCAGGCCCACAGAAATTAGGCAGTATTCTCTCTTTGTAAAACGCAAGGACAAGACTCAATTCCTAGCACACACTGAACGTCTAATAAATATATGAATCCATGATTGGATGAATGGATGAATGAACTAGGTGATAATGTATGTGAATGTCCCTTGTAAACCATAAACTACTTCACAAATATGAGTTCTCATCCAGGTGATGTGGTTATTTTCTAGTTCTCCCATCTGTTGTACACTTCACTGAATTTGGGCAAAGTCAAGTAAAGCCCAGGAGGAACTCTGTGACTAGCCTCAGGGGAAGCTGTGAAGGCAGGCATGGAGAGATCAATCTAAGGGGGTGTCCAGGAGCCCAGAGTCCTGGAACAGAAGGCTCCCTGACTGCTAACAATCCAGTTCTCACCCTTGAATTTCCAATGATCAGCAGTAAGCAAACATGAATGTGTTTTAAGCAGCTCATTAATCTTCCTGGAGCCTGGGTGCTGAATAAGTCCTAGGAAAGTGGTAATGGTGGAAACAGGATCTCTCTGGAAGTGCCAGCGTTTGCCCCTGTTAGCTGCTAACACACATGCCCCAGCTGCCTCAGTGAGGCTCATGTTCCAGTAAAACAGGGCAAATGGAGGAATAGAGACCAGAAAAAGCTTCCTGTCATCCCTCAGTGTCCCAATGGGAGACCCCTCCGTGGGTGATTCCACCCCTTTCAAGAGCTTTCACGTGGGAGATCTGTCCCTGAAGTCTGGCAGCCTACGACGCCACAATTTCCAGACTGAAAGAACGGACTAGACTTACTCAGCCTCTGCTCAGTGACCCAAAATGAAGAGAAAACAACAAACCCACAAAGAAAGGTTACAATAACCTGGCTGTGGACTCTGACCTGAATTCACTTGAAGCAAATGTCTTACTACATTTTGATGAGCGCGGAAAAGACTAAAGGCCTGTTGGAAAATTTTTCCTGGTTTGTAACTGTGTCCAGGAGGAAGAAAACGATTCTCACAATAGCATAAAGCCAGAGGATAGCATTCTAAGCAGAGGCGGGCCTTTTCTCTGCTCCTGCATCATGCGTTTACTTCAGTAGCTATCCATGTATGGTGATTAGTTCTTTATAATGCCTGTCCCCGATGGAAGGGACTATATCTCGTTTATCCTTTATTGGCTGATTTGACAGCCGCTAACATCGAATAAAGATTCTTCCCAATACATTTTTGATATTGATCACACTGATTTATTTAACAAAGTTTATTGGCGGGATGTGATTTTTTTACTCAAGACATGCTTAAAAATCTATGCTTACTATGATTATACCCAGAGTAGCATAAAAGGAGAAGTACTGTGGATCCAATGGACCAAAATATTCAGTACTCGATGTTGGATTGTCTCATCGTGAGGGAAATCCTTCCCGTAGGTCAATCATCTATGGCTACGGGGTGAGGTCGGAGAGCTATAATTATATCCTGAAGTGAGAGTTAAACGTACTTTTCAGAGAAGGATGGTGGAAGTTTCTGCAGACAAACTAAAAAATGTGTCAACTACAAACTCCAAGTTTATGTGTATACATAGTGGGTCTTAGGACAGGAAGTCCATGCAATTTGCTTAGCTGAGGTGGTGTGCGTGTATGTGATACTATTTGGTGACTGCTTCACTAAATCTCCAAATAAAATCAGCTTCTTTTCTCCTTGTTGTTTGTGTATTGCCTTGTATCCATCTTTAATATGACCATTAGAAAGTTGCACTGCAGACATTTATTTACATATTAATAAATATTAGACCTCCATTATTAGACTGTGATCTCATTAATTAATGCATCTTTGCCTTATCCTGTACCCTGGCACATTGCTTCTAGCACAGCACCTTGGATATACAATAACAATAAGACTGGATCTGTTCTTCAAGTTGCTTATAATCTAGTCAGGAGGCCAGGATGGTTGAAAAACAAATTAAAGTATAAAGTATAATCTAAGTGAATTAAGTAGAAGCAAAGACAATGGAATTTCAGAAAAGGAAAGTCAGTTCAAGGTCGTTCAACTGAAGAAGGACATAGCCTTTAATCTAGGTTTGTAAGAAAGGGTAGGATTTCAACAGACTTGGAGCCATTTAAATCTATACCCAGATCCATTTATTTTAGCTAAGGAAACATGCTCTCCTGAGGAGTGTCTTGGCCTACTCTGACGGCTACTGTATGGAAGCAATGTTACCAGTAGGAGAAACTGCCTGTTCATTAAGGGTGAATTAAATCCAGCCACCTTTCCCTAAGCTCCCTGTGGGGAATCACCTTTATTTGCTGTTGCCTTTAAAGCGATCTTGTCAGGTTGTTTAGGCCTTTAACGTGACTGATCTTTACATTTGTGTTTTTGAGCAGGAAATGGCCAGACCCCACCCTGAGTGCTCTGTCTTTTTTAACAAAAAGCAAAATCCATCATTCCAACAATGAATCTCTTTTCTCAGTTTAAAGGAACACTTAAAAACAGAAGATCTATATAAGAAGCTTAAAAAAGAAAAGTTACTTACACAAATCTAGCCCTACTGAAAATTAGTCATAAGGAAAAGAGCTCAAATTAACCTTCAGTTCTAGAAATTACTGGAAAGATTTATATTTATGGATAAGGAAAACTGGGACTTCTATGAAACAGAATTGAATACTAGAAGCTCAAAGGACGTTCTTGCTTTAAGACATGGACCTTCTTGACTGAGAAGGGAAGAATTTAGATATGGCAAGGATTGTTGCAATTCTGTGAAAAAAACTAAATGGAAACATTTTCCTATTAATATGGTTATGTCTCTTTTGTAGCATTCCGACAGGATGCAGCCTGGAAACTAAGTTTATACATTCATAAAAGCATATTTGTCGCAGGAATTGAGAATATGATAATGAGAATTTAGCCCCTGTATACCCTGCCTCGTATCTTCCCAAGAGCTTTCTTAGGCTCTTAAATAAATAATTTCTTCTTCTCCCATAAAGAAAAAAAAGAATCAAGCTACAAGTGAAATATAAAACACTTCTGTGGAGGGATCACAATTTTGGGAAAATCACAAATTTCACATTTTCAGAAACTAAGTAATGACATGAGTATGCATATCATGATGCAAATTTGGGGTGAAATTGGTCTTCAGGAATTGTTCAATCCTGCTTCCAGCTTCCCAGTCATATAGCCTCTGTTAACCTTAAAAATAGACACTTCCAGTTATTTTACCAGCAAAAGATGGGCTTTTTCGAGGATAAAAGATAATTACAGTCCTGGACAAACAAGCTGGGGCAAAGCCATAGGTAAGCCCAGGGAACAAAGGAGAGACTTTTTTTTTTTTTTTTTTTTTTTTTTTTTTTAAGGAGAAAAGGGGTAAGTTGGGAAGGTTGTTAGGAACTTAAAAGTCCACTGGAGTAAACTGGGAGTTTGAAGTGTGGTGGCTCTTCATTGACTGAGCTGTTGCAGGCAGGGGTCCCGAAGAAGGCGTTTCTCCCTCCCTCTGCGGTATCATGGAGTAGTATTCATGTGCAAGGTCAAGTCCATGGAAGGTTGCCTGTGTCTTCCTGATGGGTCTGTAATTGACTACAAGTGGTAGAGAGTGACAGTTCTCCCTGCTGAAAGCTACTGACTCTGTTTTAGTGAGGTTTCTTTCCCATTACTGATTTCCATGTCTCTAAGAAGATTTAATTGCCTAAATACTTTATTTCCACTGCCTTTGGGAAGTAGAATGTGAATTTCACCTTAATTTTTTTTAAAGTAGAATTTCTATGCTGCTATAAAAGTTGGCCCAGTATATGCCAGTCTCATTGGTTATATAATTATATAATGTGATGAAAGAGTATTAAAATCAATGGAAAAAGAAGGTTTGGGCTTTTTTTTTCCTACAAGAAATTACATTGAATGCTTTGGAAAGATTCAGTAAAGTTAAGACATAAAAAACTTGCTGTGGCCAAGACACTGTAGAAGATGGAGGAAATATTTGTGAAAATATAGAAGGCTTCTGCACTCAGATTGCTTTAGCAGTGTCCTTAAATTCTCACTACATTTTTTAGAACTGTAAATGGAAATGAGAGCTGCTGCTTTCTGCTGACACTCGGCTCTTACTCAGGGATTCATATTCAAAGAAAAGGCTTTGGCCCCTGCATCTAAAGATTGGTTTATAAATAGTCATTTGCATGTTTAAAATGATAACAAAATTCATAAGGTGATATGTATGCATCAATCTTCTTTGGTTTCTCACTTTCACTGGCTTTTCTGATCATGAGATTAACTACTAGTCCCAACTGCATTAGATAAAGATGACTTTTAATGAACCACTTGCTATAACAGTTAATAATGTTAGTAAGTGGTTCTCATTTCTTCAGGAGGTACAGACAGGATTTTTGAAAGCATTTGGGAAAAAAATTAGATGATGGAACAAAAGGTCACTCAGAAGCAATAAGGAAGGCAACTATGCCATAATTTCAATATGATAATATAATTTCTTAATCTTCTTCTTGACAAAAAGAATACTGAACTAGATGGATATGTAATCAATACTAACTTTTACCTCTACCACAGACAAAGACCTCAATACCCTTACCATCCCTCTATGTTTTATCACTGCCTTCAATACCCTATCTTGCCTTTGGTCATGTATGTCTTTTCTTTCTTTGTTTAAATTTTATTTGAGTATAGTGGACACATGATACATCAGTTTGAGGTTTACAACATCATGATTGGCCAAATCTATACGTTATGCTACACTCACAAGTGCAGCTACCATCTGTCATCATATAACACTATTACACTGTCATTGACTATATTATTCTGTATGCTGTGCCTTTTATTCCCATGACTTATTCATTCCATAACTGGGAGCCTATATCTCCTATATATATGCTACCTATAAGAGACTCACCTCAGACCTAAATCCATATACAGACTGAAAGTGAAGGGATGAAAAAACATTTATTGTACAAATAGAAGCCAAAAAATCTGGGATAGCAATACTGCTATTTTTATCTCTTTTTAATTTATAATTCTTTCACCTATTTTGCCTAGCACCCCTACCCCATATACCTTTTCTTTTACATTGAAAAGTTACTAAAATTTACATTCTGATCTATAAACATTAAGTATTTGTTGTTTCACCTATAAAGCAATTTTAAAAGTTGAAAACCAACAAATAACATTATTATGACTATATGACAATGCTTTCTATAAATTGTAGGGTTGCCAGATTTAGCAAATAAAATTACAGGATGCCCAGATAGAATTAAATTTCAAATAAACAACAAATACTTTTTTTAGTTATAGCATAGCCCATGTAATGTTCCGGATATACTTACACTAAAAGATTATTATTTATCTGAAATTCAAATTTAGCAGGATATCTTGTATTTTATTTGGTAAACTGCCTACAAGGATCATATTTTGTACAAGGATTATATTTTTTCCATGGATCTAATGCCAGAACCCTGGAGTATTCAAAGAGGAATAATCCTGGATTCATAGTCAAAGAGGTAAGGGGTGCCTGGGTGGTTCAATCGGTTAAGCGTCCAACTTCGGCTCAGGTCATGATCTCATGGTTCATGAGTTTGAGGCCCACATCATGCTCTGTGCTGACAGCTCAGAGCCTGCAGCCTACTTCAGATTCTGTGTCTCCCTCTCTCTACCTCCTTCCCTGCTCATGCTCTGTCTCTCTCTCCTTCAAAAATAAATAAACATTAAAAAAAAGTAAAAAAAAGACAAACACCAAAGTCAAAAAGGTAATCCTTTTTAAAACACTGTCAATTATTTAAATTGTAGATGTCTTATTTAAAATCAGTCCAAGAGATTTGTTCAGGACTCAGCATTATCATATTCTGTTTGGTGATTCTGAAACTACATGATAGGTTTCATGACTCCTCATCTTAAAAATGAAGAGGTTAGGGGCGCCCGGGTGGCTTAGTCGGTTAAGCGTCCGGCTTTCACTCAGGTCATGATCTCGCGGTTCGTGGGTTCGAGCCCCGCGTCGGGCTCTGTGCTGACTGCCAGCTCAGAGCCTGGAGCCTCTTTCAGAGTCTGTGACTCCCTCTCTCTCTGACCCTCCCCTGCTCAT
>NW_027527549.1:4795474-4921673 GCF_008692635.1 Crocuta crocuta | reverse complement strand
TGCTCATGCTGTCTCTCTCTATCTCTCTCTCCTAGAAATAAAAAAAAAAAACATTAAAAAAAAATAAAAGTCTAAAGGCATATGCCAAAATATTAAAAAAAAAAAAATGAAGAGGTTATACTACTTGTGTGTTTTTCCACAAACACACTTTTTTTTTGGTATTTTTTCCACACACAAAAAAGCTTTATTAAATACCTGTTAAAGTGGTGCTTTACACACTATTCTATGTAATAGTCATTCCTCTGCTTGAAACCTTTCTCTGACTTCTGAAATCCCTTCAGATAATAAACAAAATCCATTAAGTGTCCTCAAGGCTATGCATGATTGAGTCCCTTTCTTCTTTTTAGTCCTACCTGGTGGCACTATTTTAATTTGATTCATGTCTTCACATTGTTTTGTTATTGTTTTTATTGCACCTGTAAGCTCAGTCGGTCCTCATTGTGACCAGATTGTTCCTTCTGCCCAAAATACCACCCTGCCCCATTGCTACTCTCCTTTCTCTTCACCCCACTAATTCTTTTTTTTTAATTTTATTTAAAAATTTTTTAATGTTTATTTNTGTTGATGGACACTTAGGCTCTTTCCATGTTTTAGCTATTGTCACCCCACTAATTCCTATTCATCATTCACATCTCAGCCCAAATGCTACTACCACAGAGATCCTTTTCACTTTATGTCACATATATTTATTTATTCGTGTGATTATTGATGTTTGTCCTGTTCAGAGGGAGACTGTAGGCTCTGCCAGGAACCTTGTCTCCTTGGTTTTCTACCATTAGCCCACCTCTTAGCATTGTGTCTGATACATAGTAAACATATACATATTTCTTAAACGAATAGATAGATAAAGAAGAGTGACAGGATGAGGGTGATATGGTTTTCATCACCCTTTTACACATTAGGAAAACTGAGTTTTGGAGACATTGAATAACTTGTTTACTTAGCTAATGATGAGAGTCAGAAGTGAAATTCACATCTGTTCACTACCTTTTTTCTATTGCTGATATTCTGCAAAGTTCTTTCAAGTTCCAACAACCCATGATTATCTGATCTGTAATGTTCTTCTTAAGACCAAAGGTGGGGAGCACAATATTAGTTGGCTTTCATAGAACTGTTTTCTCAGACATGAAGCTATGTGTCTTGGAGGAGTTGTGGAGGAGTGGGATTGGCTTGTGGTTTGGTGAAAGAGAGGGGCAGATTCAGCCACACAGCCACCAGAGACAGCACCTGGAACAGAAGAGAGCTTTTTGCCCACACACTGAGTATCTGGCTTCCAGATGGATCTTGGGCACACATTTGTTTTTGTAATTTCCCCCCTCCTCCTCATCTCTTCATTCGGCACCCTCCTTTCAGAGGAATTTAAGGATGGGCTTTCGGCTGCACTGCCTTCTTTTTCCTTCTTCAACCCCACCCTCTCTTTCTCTTCCACAAACAGTGACCATTGGTGACAGACCTTTCCTGTGCTTCGAATCAAAGGGGAAACGAAATCTAACTGATTCACTCAGCACCCTTCAGCCTAGACACCTGGTTCTTTCTGCAACTTTGGGGTAGAGCCTGATCTATGAAGTTAAGACAATACTAGCTCAGTTCATCTGCTTGGACTAACTAGAAGTTCTGTATGTTGAACTATGCTTATCTGTCCGGGGATCTACATTCTGTGGTCCCTCCACCATTATAGTATCATACACAGTGGTTTCATCGCCCTAAAAATTCCTCTGTGCTTTGCCTTTTCTTCCCTCCCTCCCCAGTATCTTTTTCCAAAGAAAACCTTAAGACTTTTTCAGAAAGTAGTCACTGTCTCATTCTATCCACTAAACTGAGGGTGGGGTCTAGGATGGATTGTCCTGGCAGAGGTCTGTCTTCTATTATCTTTATTTTCCAGACCACGTACCTGTGCTAGATGAGGATAGTTCTATAAATGGATCCAGGTACACCACTGAACACAGTCCAGGCTCCAGTCCCCACTCCCTTCAACCAGATTCTTTGAAGAAGACACCTGCCTTCATCTTTCCACATTATGTAGGGGTATGGGAGGGATGACTCAGAAAAGGTCAAGGGAAGGTTGCAGCAAAGATGGGTTTTGTCGAACTAAAGTCTGGTCTTTGTCTTCACCTTGATTTTTTTAGGCTAAAAATACCAGAGCTTAAAATGTGAGTAGAAGAATATGGAATGTGAATTATTAGCCCCATTCATTTACAAGTTCATGGAGGGAGGGATCACATCCCTATCTTCCTTTCAGTTTCACTGTTATGGTAGACTGTTTTTGTTATAAATGCCCAGTATTTCTCCATGTGAAATGATGACTTATTTTTGCCCTGTTGATGTTAGACTTGGTTAGGTTGCTTGCTCTGGCCAGTTAAACATGAGCAGAAGTGATGTGTGCCACTTCTAAGGAAACCGTTTAAGAGCCATAACACAATAGTCTCTTTTCTCTCTACCACAAGACTAGGAATATCCCTGAAAAGTATCATTCATTACCCTGGGTTGTGAAAGAAGATAAGGTGAGGCAGAACCACAGATGATCTACACTGGATATTGTCTGAGTAAGAAATAAATACTTGTGGGGCGCCTGGGTGGCTCAGTTGGTTAAGCGTCTGACTTCAGCTCAGATCATGATCACACGGTTCGTGGGTTCGAGCCCCACATCTGGCTCTGTGCTGACAGCTAGCTCAGAGCCTGGAGTCTGTTTTGGATTCTATGTCTCCCTCTCTCTCTCTGACCCTCCTCTGTTCACGCTCTATCTTAGAAATAAATAAAAAACATTTTTAAAAAAAGAAAGAAATACTTGTTACACAAGTCAGTGAGATGTGGGTGTTGTTTATATTACACCATAATTCAGTCTATATTCTCTGATCGAACCTCCATTAACTTGGTTCAAAATTAGATATAGTTATATCAGCTTCCAAGGGAACACACAGAACTCATAGACTTTGAAGCCCCAATTCAACAATACTGAGAGTGAACTGCTACTCATATGGATGGCAATAACTGTAGCATTTGAGAGTCCATAAAATTTTCCTCATTTTAGGGCTAAACACCACGTAACTGGTATGATTTCCAGAAACACTACAATCCCCTGTGACAATAAATTTATTTCTTTCATCTATTCTAAGTCGTTTCTCCAATCTAGCTTACCAAGGGGATAGTCCTAATAAGTAGCCCTTGTTAAGGTCTGACAGCAAAGAGAGGGAGTCAGGGTATCAAAAACAGGGACCAGAATGTGTGTAAGGACACTATGGAGTTATCGTGGCTCGGAATAAGTTACAAAGCTTTCCAAGAATGCCCTGCAGATAGAGGGTAATTACAGAATCAGGTACTAGCCAGACTACAAGAAGTGGGATTTCACCAAGGACTGGAATATTGAAATATGGACAAGAATAGAAAATAAACAAAGCAAACATGTTTCTGTTATTTTTCCATCACTAGCCTAAATCCAAGGGAGATTCAATGAAATAGAAACATGGTCCTCAAAATTAAGGTTCATGATCTACTTAGGGAAAGAAGTAAGCCAAACTGTTAAGAACATTACTGAAATATAATACACATACAGAGAATTAGGCTAACAGTTGAAGGTTTTTGGCAAACTGTATACTTTGGGTGGCTCCAAGCATCATGTCAAGAAACAGAACATTAGGGTGCCTAGGTGGCTTAGTTGTTTGAACAACCGACACTTGATTTCAGCTCAGGTCATAATCCCAGGGTCATGGGGTCAAGCCCCATGTCAGGCTTCATGCTGAGTGTGCAACCTGTCTAAGTCTCTGTCTCTCCCTCTGCCCCTCTCCCTCACTTGTGCTCTCTCTCTATGAACTAAAGTAGAATAGAATAGAATAAAAAAAAAAAAACAGAATATTACCTATCCCCCAGAAACCACCCTCCTGATTCATTCCAATTTCCTCCCAAGGTTAACCATTATCCTGACTTCTAATAGCATAGATTAGTTCTGCATGGTTTTAAACTATATACAAATAGAATCTTACCATATGTATTCTTTCATGTATGGTTTCTTTGGTTCATCGTTATGTTAGTAAGCAACATTTATATTGTCCAGTGTAGTGGTAGTGTTCATTCTCATTGCTGTATAGTATTTTATTTTGTAAAGATGCTGTTCTTATGTATCCAGTCTATTATTGATGAGTATTTAGTAGTTTTCTATTTTGGGGTATTACAAATAGTGTGGGTCTGGGAATTCTAATGCATGATTTTTGGGTAATATATGTGTATTTATATTGCATGTTGCTTAGGATTGAGGTTGCTGGGTCATAGTGTTGGTAACAGTTATGTGGAGTCCTCCTGTGCTGAGAATAAACTGTAAGGTCACATCTGAGCTCAGAAAAAAAAAATGGTAAGGTTATTAATTTCTTCCATGGGCAAAGGACAGAGATGGTATGCATGCCAAGTGTTTGACATCCCCAATGTTGGGGAATCCTTAGTTAAATCAGTTCATCATACAAGTGGTTCCAAGTATAAAGTTAAGGAACAAGACAGAGGAAGCAATACTGGAAGTCATATAGCAAAAGCCACACACACACACACACACACACACACACACACACACTGATAAGACACTCTGGACAGTCCTTTTAAATGCAGGTTCTGTCTTTCCCAGTTGTCTGCTAGTTCTTTCTCTTTCAGCTAGTACAGACAAGCTGTACGATTGTTCTGAGAAACTGATAGTAATGGGGTGTGATTGTGATGTAACCCACAGTTTTCCAAGCGACATAACCCTAGGTGCCTTGGAGTATAGGATACCAAGGAAGAGTCAGATTAAAGAGGACAGCTGGAATGAGGACAGCCTCTTGGTCTCATGAGAGTGGGAAGTGGCTGGGTGTGAGTATGTGTTTTAAACCAAAGAGTACTAACACTAAAAGTAAAGAATAACACATAATATAAAAAAATAGGGAAAATCAACCCACCAAAATGGTTGATCTTTAAAAGGTCAATAAAATTGACAAATCCTTAGTTAAACTGACCATGAAGAAAAAGCACGTTGCTAAAATCAGGAATCAAAGAAGGGACAGCATTACCAATCTTAAAGAAATTAAAAGGATCATAAGGGTATATACTATGAATAAATAATTGCCAACAAATTAGAAAATGTAGATGAAATGGACAATTCTTAGAACATAACAACATAAGTTATCAAAACTAATTCAAGAAGAAATAGAAAACATAAAAAGACCTACATATATTGAAGATATTTAATTAGTAATTTTAAAACTTCCCTCAAAGAAGACCCCAAGCCCATATTCACTTCATTGGTGAATTTTGTCAAACATTTAAAGAACGCAAGTGCTTATAACTCTTTGAAAAATAGAAGAGGAAGGGACACTTCCTAATTTATTTTATGAGAACAGTATTACCCTGATAATAAAAGCACACAAAAATATCACAAGAAAATAAAACTATAGACAACACATCCCTTGTAAATGTAGATTCAAATGCCACCCCAAAATACTAGCAAACCAAATCCAGCATCTTTCAAAAGGGATTATGCACCATGATATATTCCAGGAATATAAAAAAATTAATAAAATACATCATATTAGTGGAAAGGGGGATGGAAACCACAATGTCAACTCAGTAGATACAGAAAAAGCACTTGATAAAATCCAATAGCTTCATTATAAAACCACTTGCCAAACTAGGGATGGAAGGGAAATTCCTCAGCATGATAAAGGGCACTGTGAAAGACATACAACAAGAACAGATCAGGAACAAGATAATAAGTCTCTTCTCACCACTTCTATTTAACATTATGCTGGAGGTTCTAGTCAGGGTAATCACTTAAGAAAAAGAAATGAAAGACATCCAGATTGGAAAGGAAAAAGTAAAACTATCTCTGTAGATGATACGATTACATATTGGAAAATCTTAAGGAATTTATTAAAAAAAACTATTAGAACTAAGAAACATGTTCATCAAGATTGCAATCTACTAGACCATTATACAAAAATCTATTGTATTTCCATATAGAAGCAATGAACAATCCAAAAATGAAATTAAGAAAACAGTTCAATTTACAATAGCACCAAAAGGAAGACAATACTTAGGAATAAATTTAAGTAAATAAGTCAAACACTTATACTCTGAAAACTATAAAACATCATTGAGGAAAGTTTATAAGGTCTAAATAAATTGAAAGATATTCTATGTTCATGGATTGGAAGACCTAATATTTTTTAAATGGCAAATACTCCTCAAATCTATAGATTCCATGTGATGTCTGTTAAAATACCAACTTCCATGTTTGCAGAAATTGGCAAACTGATCACAAAATTTGTAAGGAAATTCAAGGAACCCAGAATAGCCAAAATGGAAAAAGGAGAACAAAGCTGGAGGATTCACACTTTCTGATTTCAAAACTTATACATAACTGCAGGACCCAGAACAATATGGTACTAGCATAAGGATTGATCTATAGATCAGTGGAGTAGAATTGAAGGTACAGAAATAAACCTTTCTTTTATAATCTGTTGATTTTCAACAAAGGTACCAAGACAATCCACTGGGGAAAAGAATAGTCTTTTCAGTAAATGGTGCTGAGACAATTAGATTTCCACATGCAAAAGAATGAGTTTGGACCCTTTTTAATATACACAAAAATTAATCCAGAATGGATCACAGACAAATTTGAGAGTTAAAACTATGAAATTCTTGGAGGAAAACCTAAAAATAAGTCTCTATGACCTTGAATTAGGTCTTAAATGATACCAAAACACAACAAAAGAAAAATTAGATAGACTGAACTTCATCAAAATTAAATACTTTTGTGCTGCAAATGATACCATCGAGAAACTGAAAAGACAATGCACAGAATAGGAGAAAACATTTGCAACTTACATATCTGATACAAGGGCTAAGATCCAAATTATGTAAAGAACACTTAGAATTCAATAATACAGAGACAAGTAGCCCAGTTGAAAAATGGGCAATGGATTTGAAAAAGCGTGTCTCCAAAGAAGACATGCAAATGGCCAATAAGCAAATGAAAAACTGCCCATTGGCTATTAAAGAAAAGCCAATTAAAGCCACAGTTCGACCACCTCACACTCACTAGGATAACTATGATCACAAAGACAGATAATAATAAGTGTTGATAAGGTGTGGAGGAGTTTGAACCCTCATACGTTAAAGATGGGAATGTGAAGTGAGAGAAGCAGTTCCTCCAAATGTTAAACAGTTACCAAATAATCCAGCCATTCATCTCCCAAGAGAATTGAAAACACAGGCCCACACAAAACTTGAATGTTCATAGCAGCGTAATTCATAATAGCCAAAAAGTAGAAAAAGTCCTACTGCCCATCAACTGATGAATGGATAAATAAAAAGTGGCATATCCTACATTGGAATATTATTTGGCCATAAAAAAGGAGTGAATTACTGATATATGTTACAACATGATGAGCCTTGAAAACATCATACAATTAAAAAAAAAAAAAAGCCTATGACCAAGGAGCACCTCTTATATGGTTCAATTGCTATGAAATGTCCAAAAATTGGCAAGTGTATTGTGACAGAAGATTAGTGGCTGCCTAGGGCTGGATTTTTGGGGAGTGACTGCTGATGGATCAAGGTTTCTTCTCAGGTGAAGACACTGTCCTAAAGTTAGATCATGTTGATGTTTGCACAACTTTCTGAATATTCAAAGACCATTGGATTGTACATTTCACATGGATGAAATTTATGATATAATTCCCTTTTTAAAGAGAATGCAGGAAGAGGAAAAAATGCAATCATAGTTAAGGTGGAAGGAAGTGCATTTTGTATTAGAAACTGTTAACCTGACTTAATAGGGTCATATGGTTTCCAACTGTCAGGACAAAAGTGGGTTCTTTGTGCAGACCTAATCTCTGTGCTCAGCTCCAGGATTTCTGAAAGTCTTAAAGAACTATTAAATTTAAAAAAATAATAACTTTTCATAAATAAGCAGTTTGCTGCCCAAATCTGCCAAGGCCACCTCTCTCCAGATGGCAGGCAGGAGGCTGAGCTGGGCAGGTGCTGCAGCCTTTAGAAAAGCCCTTCTGTCTGCCTCTCATCACGTACAACATCTTCCAGGAGCTTCCTGCTGCTGCTGGCCCCACCACTCGGTCTCTGTTTACGTCAGCCAGGCCCCAACCAGCTTCTCAGGCTGGACAGACTGGGTTACACTTGGATCCTAATTGGAGAGACGTTGCAGGGAAACCAGGAAAAAGTCTTTGTTGTGGGCCTGGGTTTCCAGAAGATGCTGAGGTTGAAGGCAGCAGGATGAAAATATCAGTGTTTCCATGCTACCCTAAGTAGAAACCATTCTCCCCCTAGCCTCCTCCTCTTTCATTTTCCCCCCTTTTCTCTTTCACATTTTGGCCTGAGATATCTTGTTAATTTTTAAAGATTAACAGGCCATTTAGCACGAAAAGAGTGTGGTGCAGGTCACCGATGAATAAATTAATACCAAAACTTCACACTAAGACGAAAATCAAAGCTGTCTGTTTTATTGCTTAAAGTATCTGTGAGTGCTGGGCAGGAGGAAATTGGTATCTCATTAAAAGAAAATGAGAGAGTGAGGTAGAGAGGAAACTGAAAGCTCGTTAAAACTGGTGGAAAAGCCGTCTTAATTATGCTTTTCCATTTGCTAACAAGAGGACATGTGTTATGAGCTCAGGACACTTTATCCCAAGCAAAACAAACAGACTTAACAACATTATTTTTGTCTTTTTAGCCAGTGGTGACTTTGGAGTCCTGTTTCAAAATAAAGGTTTCGCTGCGGGAAGTCAATTAGACCAGAGAACACTGGCAAAGGGTCAACTGCTTTCGCTTTCAAAGATTGATTTGAGAGCTGCTACCCAACCTTTCACCTTGCCCCCATGTAAGGGGGAAGGTGGGCAAAGGTTCCTTATTAGTGCAAGAATCTGTGTGTCTGGAGAGGCATTTAAAGGCCACGCTGAGAGTCATGGACTCAGAAACAGTTACTGAAAGTCTACTGCCCTGTAAAGTACCAGGTTCCTCTTCTGGAAAATGGAGATACTAATGACTTCATGGTTGTTTTGGTGATTAAATAAGTTGTTACGTGAGAAAACACCTCCAAGGGACTTTAATGATACTGACTACCACTTAACCAATGGTGACTGTGAGTCTAGTATATTATCTTACTTAATTTTCACAATAGCCATATGTAGTGCTATAGTCTGCACACTATGAGTGGAAAAAAATTAGGAAGGTTATATACAGTTTTGTACAAGGTCAGCGAGTAAGTGGGAGAGTGGGATTTGAATCCAAGGCTGTTTTATATGGAAGGTCATGAATAAGATATGGCCTCTGACTTTAAGGCCTAGAGCGGTACTGAAACACGCTTCAATAATGGAACAGGGTATGATTAATGGCTAAAAGGATTTAGTGTGCTAAGGGAATTTAAAGAAAAGAGTTCATTCTGGCCAAAGAGTTATGCCAAGAGACAGTAGCTAATGTCCTCAGTTTCTAAGCTGTGTAACAATGGACATGTTATTTTCTTCTCTCAGCTGCCTTCAGCTATAACATGAAGATCAAAGTGATACCTTTTTTTTGGTTGTGAGGGTTGCGAAAAATAATGTCTATTAAACGCTCGTCAGTGCCTGGTGAATAGCTTTTTAAAAATCGGTGTATTTCATGCAAGAGGTAGTAAATTTAAAGTTCAAAGGACAACAATAGGGTTTAAATAGAGACATAAAAAGTGTGAAAAAAATGTTTGAAGTATCTCCAATATTAAATAAACTGCAATAAAATTGTTATTTACTGAATTTATTTAAAAATCCACTGGGAGCATACCATTTTCTAAGCACATCAAGTGTAAGAACTGGTTTCAGGTTCATGTAATGATGGAATAGTTTGTGTCAGACAAACCTTCCTGCCAACACCAATTATAAACTCTGCACAAAATATAAAAATCAACTGTTATACAGTGCTGGAGAGTTACCAAAGGTAATCAGAACCTGAAAGGTTTTGATTTTGATAGAAGAAGACCACATGGGGTGAGATTAGCTTTTCTTCTGAGAGTAATTCCAAATCTATGTGGTGTTAAGGGGAAAGAGCTCAAACAAAGGGCTGCAGTCTTATTGGCTTGAGACAGAGAACAAAAGGGAAATCTAAAAAATGATTTGCCATAGTGGGAGGAGTCCTCAAATTTACAGATAAACTCTCCTCAAAGTTTGACTTAACTCTTGAGTGGTACATGCTTAGGGAAACCCTGTAAAGAAGAAAACAAAAGCTGATAGAGCTGAGCCGAGATTTCAGTGGCTTTACACTGAAAAGGTTTAGAGTCCGAGTCCAGCTAGAGAGGCTTGGACTTTCCACTGAAATTACATGACCACACTTCAGGCATGGACATTATGTTCCTTGGCTGAAATATTGATTCTAATACTAAGGGGAAAAACTGAAAGCAACCAATCCTTATAAAGGCTAAAATCAAGCCATCACAAAAGAAAGGTGACCCACCTGTCATTTAACTGACTTCAAGAACAAAATTAACTTAATCAGGAAAAAGAACTGAATCTAGTCTGGACAATGTGACACATAGTTATGGGTATATAATTAAAATTTCTAGACATATAGAAAAATAGGAAGGTGTTATTCTGGGAGTAGAAACAGACCTACAGGCAATCCAGATGCTAGAAATAGCAGACAAGAATTTGAAATAACTATGGTAGACTTCTACTACCAGTCAAAAGAGAGCAAGATAGTCTGGAATTACTCTGACTATAAACCACTTAAAAACTGGATAAAATACAGGAAACTAATATTAGGCATTTAACAGTATGACTGTAATAACTGAAAAAAGGTGGAGGGGGGGAAGGAGATGAGACTTATCTTCACATAGGTTTTTTTTACCCACACATAATTCCTGGATTATAGTGCAGGGATGGGACACAAATAGAATTCAACAAGTCTTGTTGAGTTGAAGAGATGGAGAACACAGTTCACAGGTAACTGTGAAGTTAGAATTTGAGGCAGAAGTCTCAAGAAGAGAGGTCTACTAAGAGAAAAAGTTCTAAAAGTCTTCATAGGGACCTCCTTGACTATTTGGTTAAATATCAGCCTTTGCTTACAGAGACTGAAATGCCACAAAACCAGGAAAGAACAACTTCCAAGGAAAGAAAAAGTGTCAGATAATCGTAAGACTAACAATTCTAGAACATTCTCATGGCTGGTCATCATTCAAGTTTCCCCCAACCACTGCAGAAAAATCTCATTGAATATATGGGACATTCAATAGAAATTACAGAAAACCGGTATCTTAGTGGGACTAAATTACTCCTTGAATAAAAGCCACTCTAGATATTTCATAAAAGATAATAAAATCAAACCTTGAAGGGATCAGATTAATTTCTCATTATCCATTTAATTTCTGCTGTATTTGTAATGTATCCATTTTCATCTAAATATGATTTATTTGCATTTTCTCTAATTTTTGTTTATCAGTCTCATCAGAGATTTGTATTTTGTTCATCTGTTTAATGAATGAACTTGGTTTTATTTGACTCCTTTATGGTTTCTTTGTTTTCTATTCCAGTAATTTTTGTTCTTTATTAGCTTTTCTTCCATATTTGGTTTTATTCTGTCATTCCTTACTGACTTCTTAAGTTGTTAGTTAGCATATTTCTTTTCAATATGTTTATTTTCTAATATAAGGATTAACATTCCAGCTATAAATTTCCCTCTAAGTACTGCATTAGCTGTATTCTGAAACTTTTTATATGGGCTATCATCATTTCCCTTTAGTTCTACTTATTTTCTAGGCTCTCATGATATGTTTGCCAACCTATCTGTTATTTAGAAGGGGGATTTTATTTTTTTTCTTTATGTCTTTGATTTTTAACTTATTTGAATTAATTTATTTGAATCTTATTAGAGAATGAGGCATGTATTTTACTCATCCTTGGAAATTATTGAGACTCGCTTTATGGACTAGTGTATAGTCAATTTTTTAAAATATTCTATGTGTGCTTTTAAAAACTAGAAAGCCTACTTAGATTTGAATATAAAATCCAAAGGCATTTAACCTATTAATCTAGAGTGGGTGGATAATAAGCTGAGGGTCCATGATTTTAAAACTCAGCAGTTTATAGTGTTACAAAATTACCAAGTATTGAGTTTTAAATTATGGTTAATGTTACATGACACCAACAAATGTGCTCCTTAGTCAGCAAACCAGGCAGGCAGAAAGGAGGTAAAGAGGCAGGCACCCTGACCTGGTGCTCCCTTAAGACAAGGTAATGAAAGAACCAGAAGCTTGTAATATGAATAGCAATGATAAAGGTTCAACACACACTTGTCTGTAGCACTACCCTGAGGTGTGACCTTCATGCACCATTATAATCAGTGCTTACCTTTTCTTCTTAAGAGAAGATTTCTGATATAATTCTACATGCCAACAACTCTTAAGTGCATCTAAAATCCTGATGACAGCAATTAATGTATTCCATCACACCCATGCCTTATATACAGCTGTTTTTGTCTGAGATCTGCCAAGTTCAAGAGTCAGGAAACTACTCCCACCTCACCTCCATGCCCCCTGCCTCATCTTTTCTCTCAACCCCCTTCCTTTTTTGTCTGGAATAACTTTCACTTAATGATTAGTGACTTTATTCAATCCATCAACACTGGTCAGAATTATATCAATCTCTTGGGCATTCAACAAAATCTGACCTGATAGAAAACAGCCTACCAAAGGAAATTTACAATCTGAAGAACGAGGAAGGAGACAAAATGGATGGGACAAAGGACAAAGCAAAGGGTGAGGCTGAGGTGTAAGAAAACCTGTAGAAGAAGAAACCAGATCAGTTACAGTTTACTGTCACGGTATGAGATGGAACTATTAACACCAAAGGACATGTGGTTGAGAACCACTTGTCAAAGAACAAATTGTGCTTATTTATTACACAGGGGTCGTATTTTTTTTTTATTTTCTTATTTATTCTTTCCCCTTAGTTGATAGTAAAAAGGTTCTTCTACATGCCAAGAACTCATTTATACACATTTATACATTTCTGTCTTTAGCATTTTTTTTTAAACGAGGGATTAAATGACACCTTTAGAAACATGGACTTGAAGGCTAATTGCATTATGGGAATAACTAGGGACCTTTTAGCATCCATGGAACTAAGGCCTGGAAAACCAGTATGTGATTCCTTCTCGGGTTAGCAACCTTGAGATTTCAGGCAGGTTGAGGAGAGTGAGAGGTCATTGTTACCAAACAGATTCCACTCAGTTTGCATTCAGCTTTTCAAATAGCCTATAGTATAGGCAGCCATCAAGGATGTGGCAAGAAAGAACTTGGTTTCCATTTCCTTGGGGTCCAAGTTCACTGAGTGTAATTAATCTATGTCTTTGACCACTATTTCTGATGGGTCTGCCAACCAAGAGGATTGAACTGTGTTCATGTTCATCTCTGTTCTTTGGACACGGGAGTGTCCACCATCATGGTTACTGACTTGACTGAAGACATTGTCTCCACTGCCTTCAGGATGCCAGTGTGTATTTTGGGAACAAGGTGGTAATAAAAAAGGCCCCAAACTACCAATTTATCAAATTATATCCATCGCCTAGGGAAAGGAAGGAAGGAAGGAAGGAAGGAATGAAGGAAGGAAGAAAGAAACAAAGAAAGAAAGAAAGAAACCCCAAGGTAATGAGAAAGTGGGCTAATTAGTACCAGAGAAAGTATGTGGTGTGGAGTGGAGTGCTAGAACGAAGAATAAGCATCGAGAAGTACTGCAGGAATAGGAGCTGGTGGCAGCCATGAGAGACTGTAGAAGAGCATTTGGGCCTAGACTTGGAAGGGATTTAATTCGGTTTAGGAGGACCTGCTTCACTTAAAATTTGGTCACTGGAAAGAGCTTTAGAGGATTTTGTTTTCAGTCAGTTTCTTCATTTAATGGCCTGGTGATATTAAGCAAGGATTTCTGTGGAACATCTGTAAAATAGGGTGAATAAAATCAACCCAGCCTACCTCACAGGGTTGTCTGGGGAGTTCACTAAGATTATAAAGGTAAAAGAGATTTGGAAATTGCAAATTCATGTACAGGGGGACCATATTTTTGTACGGTCTATTGCATTGGGCTTTGTTTCTTTATATTGAGGTCTCTTTGATAGGGAAATGGTTGTATCTCTTGAGTATTATAGAGAGGGGAATAATTGAAGGAGTGAAGACTCAGAGAAAAGATGCAAGCAGGCAGTGAGGATCAGGCTCTCATTACAAGTGCTATGTGCTGTGCCAGTAACCAGAATAGTTATTTTCTGTGCCTTCCTTTTGGTAAGAAATTTGTCTAAATGAAGCATATCCAGTGGGGAGAAATAGATCCCGCAATTTATAAAACATGTACTCCTCATCACTGAAGAAAAGAAAGAGACCATTATTCCTCTTGGAAAATGTGTGAAGTTTGAAATAATTCTTTGTTAGAGTGACGCTCTTCCAAGTCATTTCCATTTTACATAAACTGTGTCACAGAGGTAAATACTTAAAAAGAGAATTAACGCATTAGGTTTCAGCTGTATGTATACTTTAAGAATTCAAAATAAAGAGGGGTGCCTGAGTGGCTCAGTCAGTTAAGCATCTGACTTCGGCTCAGGTCATGATCTCACAGCTTGTGGGTTCGGGCCCTGTGTCAGGCTCTGTGCTGACACCTCGGAGCCTTGAGCCTGCTTTGGAGTCTGTGTCTCCCTCTCTTTCCCCTCACCTGCTTGTACTCTGTTTTCTCTTTCAAAAATAAATAAATGTTAAAAAAAATTGTTTTAAAGAATTCAAAATAAAGATTGAAATCAAATTTAGCCAAAACGTTAAGATTTTAGAAAGTCGATAGGTGTGTTCACATACCAACTGTAAGCTTGAAATTATTCTTTATACAAAAATTATAATTAAAAATAAAGGAAATGGTACAATTATAATTTTATATAACAGTTTCACTGAGGGGAAAATTAAAAATAAAAATTAATCCAGAAAAAAATAAAAAAGGAGAGAAAAAGGAACAGAGAGGTTAAATGAAATTAGTAAAAAAAGCAAACTGTAAGGTATAGATCAGACCCAAATATATCAGTAATCACATCAAGTGCAAATAAACCAAATATCCCTAATAAAATATTGTGATTATCAGACTGAAGTGAAAAAAGGAACTGTATGTTTTATATAAAAATACCTTTAAAATGACCATACAGAAGGATTAAAAGTAAAAGAATGGAAAATACAAACATGTAAACACTAACCACAGGAAATATTGTAGATGATTGCAATAACACACAAGTATATTTTATTTGTAGAGTAAGAATATTAGAATTAAAGAGGCACATTTCATAATATTTAAAAGGATCAATTCAATGGAAACACACACACACACACAAACACACACACCTTTTATATCCATATATATAGTATGTATTATAATATGTATATATAAACATATATATAGTCTAAATAGCATAGCTTCAAAAAATAGAAAGCAGATGTTGAAAAAATAAAAGAAGAAATAGTAAAACCCACAATCGAGAGATTTGTTTACATTGTTTTTATTAAGGTAAATTAGCATCCTGTGAAATGCACAGATCTTAAATCATA
Organism: Crocuta crocuta; assembly: GCF_008692635.1. Lineage (NCBI taxonomy): Eukaryota > Metazoa > Chordata > Mammalia > Carnivora > Hyaenidae > Crocuta > Crocuta crocuta. Next base: position 4,906,117 of record NW_027527549.1, on the reverse strand, counting down.
AGTTTAAGTATTTATCAATACATATACCCATGTAACCCACTACCCTATCAAAAGGTGGAATATTTCAGTCACCCTAGAAAGTTCTTTCCTGTCTCACCCTGTCAATTCTGCCTTTTCAGAGGCCACCCCGTTGAGTTCTTTCAGCATGTATTAGTTTCATCTTCTAGTTTCGTACAAATGGAACCGTACACCATGTACTCTTTAGCGTCTTCAGCATAGCAGTTTTGAGATTCAGCCATTTTGTTTTATGTACCAGTCCTTTGTTTTTTATTGCTGAGTGTTCCATTGAATGAACATACCACAGTTTGCTTATACCTTCTCCCCTTGAGGGACGTTTGGGCTTGTTTTCAATTGTTTTCAAAGTCACAAATAAAGCTGCTTTGACTTTCTCATGCAGGACTTTTTATGGTCATGTGTTTTCATTTCATTTGGATAAATACCTAGAAGTGAAATTGCTGAGTCACAGGGGAAGTATGTGCTTAGCTGTATAAGAAACTGCCCGATCTTTTTCCAAATGCCTTTGGCAGCATGTGAGAGCTCTTTATCTATACACTATCCAGTTTGGTATTGCCAGCCTTTTTTCATTTCAGCCATTTATGGCTAATACCCCTTTTTGGTTTTAATTTGCATTTCCCTGCTGACTAATGATGATGAGCACTTTTTAAATGTTAATTGGCCATTTTTTATATCTCCCTTTGTGACGTGACCATTCAAATTTTTTAAATCCATTTTAATAGGATTGTCTATTATAAAAAAATCTTTAAATATTTATACATTATAAATGTTTTCCCCTAGTTTGTGGCTTGCCTATTATTTTCCTTAATGGTGAATTTTGATGAGCAAAAGTTTTAATTTTGAAAGGGTCCAATTTCTTTTAAAAAACTTTTCTTAATGTGTCTTTATTTTTGAGAGAGACAGAGTCAGAGCACAAGTGGGGGAGGGGCAGCAAGGGATGGAGACAGAATCCAAAGCCGACTCCAGGCTCTGAGCCATCAGCACAGAGCCCGACGTGGGGCTCCAACTCATCAACCTTGAGATCATAACCTGAGCCCATAACCTGAGCCAGAGTTGAATGCTTAAGTGACTAAGCCACCCAGGCGCCCTGAAGGAGTCCAATTGCTTAATTTTGTTTCTTTTATGGACAATGCTTTCTGAAGACCAACCTAAGGGGGCGCCTGGGTGGCTCAGTGGGTTAAGCATCTGACTTCTGCACAGGTCATGATCTCACAGTTCATGGGTTTGAGCTGCGCTGACAGCTCAGAGCCTGGAGGCTGCTTCAGATTCTTTGTCTCCTTCTCTCTCTGCCCCTCTCCTGCTATCACTCCGTGTGTGTGTGTGTGTGTGTGTGTGTGTGTGTGTGTGTGTCAAAAATATAAATAAATAAATAGATAAATAAATAAATAAATGAGACCAACCTAAGAATGTTTTGCCAATAGTCTCCAACATTTTCTTCTAGAAGCTTTATAAGTACAGTTTTTTATCTTTAGGGCTATAATATAGTTTGAATTAATTTTTGTGTGGCATAAAATAAGGTGTAAGTTTCTTTTTTATATGAATAGCCAGTTAAATGTTTTTTCTTTCTCCACTATGACAAAATCATAGGCCATATAATAGTAAATATCTACCTGGACTCTCCATTCTCTTTCACTGACCTATTTGTCTGTCTTCACATTATTAATAATTATTGTACTTTTACAAAAAGAATTAAAGACAGGCAATATAGGTCCTTCAGTTTCGTTCTTGTTTTGCATGTTATTTTGGCTAGTCTAGGTCATTTGTGTTACAAATAAATTTTGAATTAGCTTGGACATTTCTACAGAAAAGAAAAGCCAAGATTTTTACTGGAATTGGGTTGACTTTGTGGATCATTTGAGGAAGATAGAAATCTTAATAATATTTAATCTTGCAATACATGAACATGGTGTATTACTTGATTAATATAGATCCTCTGTAATTTCTCTCATCTTTCTTTTTCTGTGTGTGTGTGTGTGTAATTATATATATAATTTTTATGAATAGGTCCTTTATATCTTTTGTTAGTTTATGTGAAATATTTTATGACTTTTGACATACTACAAATGGTTTGTTTTCATTACAGATTCAATTTTTCATTAATAGTATAGAGAAAAATGTTAATTATTGACCTTGCATCTTGTGATCTTACTAAATCCACTTATTAGTTCCAGTAGCTTTTCTTCATAGATTCCATAGAATTTTCTATGTATCTACTTACCTCCTCTAGAAATACAGTTTTACTTCTTTCTTGCCATTATGTGTGCCTTTCCCCCCTCATCTAATTCCACTGACTTCTTAGTGAAGTTTTGAATATGAAGTAGAGAGCACATCCTTGCCTTTTCCTCAGAATTAAGGGGAAGTCCTTCATCTTTCATCATTAATATGACATTGGCTATAGACTTTTCACAGATGCCATCTACCATTGTTGAGGGAGATTTCATCTATAACAAGTCTGGAAGTGGGATTCTGTCAAATGCTTTGCCCATGTCTAGTAGGAGGATCATATGTTTTTTTCCTTTATTCTCATATTATGGTAAATTATACTGAATAATTTTCAAATGTTAAACCAACCTTATATTCCTGGAACAAGCCTTACTTATTCATGATACGTAATCTTTTTTTATTTTTCTGATTTGATTTGCTGTAATATATATTTTAATGTTTATTTATTTATTTTGGGTGGGCAGGGGCAGAGAGGGAGGGAGAGAGAGAATCCCAAGGAGGCTCTGTGTTGTCAGTGCCAAGCCTGAGGCAGGACTCGATCCCATGAACTGTGAGATCATGGCCTGAGCCAAAGTCAAGAGTTGGACACTTAACTGATTGATCCACCGCAATTAGCTCTAATATTTTATTAAGGTTTTTGAATGTATGTTAATTAAACATATTAATCTTTAATAATTTTGTTTGGTTTTAGAAAGAGACTAACACTGAACTGAATGAATGAATAATGAATTGGGAAGTGCTCTCTCCTCTCCTACTTTATGAAAGTAATTGTAGGATTATATTGTTTCTTAAACAAATATTGACAGAATTCACCAGTTAAGTGTGTGTGCGTGCATGTATGTGTGTGAGAAGACGTTTAATTATGAATTTACATTTTAGTAGTTATAAAGGTGTCAAGATTTTCTTTATCTTTTTTAGTTTTGATCATTTATTTTTTAAAGATAAATTGATCATTTATCATTATCACTCCCTTTAACTTGTCAACTGTATTGGCATAAAATTGTTGATAATATTCCTTTATTATCTTTGTCAGCCCCCTTTTAATATTGGCAATTTGTGTCTGTTCTCTCTCTTTTTGTGACCAGCCAAGCTAATAATTTTATCAATTTTATTGGTCTTTACTAAGATATGGGTTCTTGGGACACCTGGGTGGCTCAGTTGGCTAAGCATCTGACTCGTGGGTTTGGCTCAGGACACGATCTCAGTTTCCTGAGTTCAAGCCCTGCATTGGGCTCTGTGCTGGCAGTGCAGAGACTGCTTGGGATTCTCTGACTCCCTCTCTCTCTGCCCCTCTCCCGCTTGCACTGTTTCTGTCTCTTTCAGGATAAATAAGCTTAATTTTTTAATAAAAAACAAGATTTACTATATATATCAGTATCTAATGGCATTCTATTTTGAGTTAATGTTTTATCACTTCACATATAATGTTAAACATTATATATATTTACAACAGTATATATATCCTGCTCCTTTTCCATCTTGGTACAAGTGTTGTCATGCATTATATATATATAGACACAAATTGCCAATATATTATATATGTATATATAATTAAATCCCAGAATATATTGTTATTTTTGCTCCAATAAGTCAGTTATATTTTAAAGCAGTTCAAGAATGAGAAACAACATTTTAGACCTACCTGCATGTTTACCATTTGGGAAATCTTCATGTTGCCTTGTAGATTTGAGTTGTCATTTAATAGCATTTGCTTCTCCTCAAAGAACCTTCTGTGGTATTTATTATAGCATAGGCCTGTTGGCCTCAAATTTTCTTAGCATTTACTTGTCTGAATATCTCTTTGTTCCACCTTCATTTTTGAAGAATGTCTTCACATAGATTTGGATTTCTGGGTTTTTAACCACTTTAAAGCTATCTCCCCATTGCCTTTGGCTGTCAGTGTTGCTTTTAAGAATTTAGCAGTCATTCTTATTATTGTTTTCCTGTTTCTAAAGTGTCTTTTTTGGGGGGTAGTGATTTAGGGGTATGCTTTTATCATTTTCTTGTTGGTTTTTAGTAATTTGATTATGATACCATCATAATCAAACAGGTATGATATACCTGTTTCTGTATATTCTTGTATGTGTCTGTATATATGTTGGAGTGCACTTTTCTGTATGTATTTTTAGATCAGTGAAAAGGTTAAAAAAAGGATTAAAATTAAGAGGTTAAGAAGAAATGGTTCATTTCTACTGTACTTGGCTAGTAAACCAATATTGCTTCAGAAATAAGAATTATAAAAATCAAAATGGCATATTAAATGATTATAATGCATAGTTATGGGGGGGTTACCCACAGTTTCCCTTCACTGAGCTTTTTTTTTTTTTTTTTTTAGTAATGTGGGAAAAAAAATAAACAACATTTGGTTCATTTAGGCACCAAATTTGAGAGTGGTGAGATCAGTAAAATTTGCTCAACTTTACACTTATTTCATCTCTGCTTATTCTTTAGTGGACTTTCTCCCACTCTCCAAGTTCAGAATATTTTCTTTCTTTTCTGAACACAGATGTGAGTGGAATTTTTTTAATGCTGAAAAAAGATCTAGGCAGAAGCTATTCAGATGGATGGAATGCAGAAGCAAAGCTCCTTCCCTCCTTCCTTCCCCCTCTTTTCCTCCCCGCCCTAAATATGTTTCAGAAGGGTCAATGCAGAATGTGGTGCTAACTCTAGAAACAGAATCTGAAGGAAATGGAAGGAAAAAATGTTTTGTGTTTGGTGAATCACATAAAAGGATAGGGGAGATCTTTGAGGGAGAGTAAACTAATGAATGCTGTCTATTTGGACTTAAAGATATGTCTTCACAAGTGCCCATATGGTCATGAAACCACTTTAAAATCTGTGCTCAAAATGAATTTTTTAGTGTATTCAAATTATTTTATTCTGGAAGACATGACTACTTTAAAGAAAGCATAATCGACAAAGTTCTATCAATAGGAAAGGGACAGCAAGAGGGCAGAGCTTTGTTCAAGAGAAAATGAGTGAGAATGGGAATAAAAAACTAATAACCTTCTGAGTAGAGAAAGAAACTAAGAAAAGAACATGTTAGCACTGTCTCTGGGAGTTTCTCCTGGATAGCTGAGAAAGAGGAAGATGGGCAGAGAGAGAAAGCATGAATGCTCAGGGATCCCAAGACCAAGCATGAAATAGTACCAATGAGCCACCTCTTGCTAGTGAGCCAAAAGCTAACTTCTTGGGGGGTACTAAAAGGACTTTTGATCTAAATTCACCTCCAGCTAATCTAAAATCCCTAAGATATAACACACCACAGAAGAATTGGGGCAAATAAGTCTCTAGGAGTTTGGAATTCCAATTACTTTATTCCCTCAGCCCCTGAAGTCAATTGATAGTAAATATAGAACAAATGAGGATCAAAGTCTCAGCTCTGAAAATGGAACTACGTGTCCAAAAACCCCCCATAGGTTCCTAGGTAACCCTAACTTGGTAAACAAAGATGGGACCTTGGGATCAAGTAGCTTCCTGCTACTTCCCCAGTTGAGACATTGGGACTTAACCTTGGTGAGAGCTAAGTCTGCACAACGGACTCTGAGTTCATTTACCCAGGAAGATTGCAACCTGTCTTACAAACCCAGTCACAAGAAGCTTGCAGAATGTGAGAGAGCTTCTGGCCTCCCGGCAAATATCTAGTGGGTGCTTAAGCAAGGTGGACAGGGGTAGAAGAGAGCCCACTGCACTTCTTCTCTGTTGAGTTCCCTGGGAAACAGACACTGAGATGGCATTTGGGGTAAAGAAGGTTTTAGGGGAAGTAAAACTTCTGCATATAAAAAAGAGGAGGTATGACTGCATGAGGGAATGGCCTGACCGTAATGCAGACCCGACACAATTTTCTGCCAGTCCAACGGAGATGTAGAGGCAGGCTCGGCCATTAGAGAAGTGCTGTTTTGGGTAGAAATGGCTAGGCTCTTGTCCAGCCAACTTGTTCAGTCAGTGGCTGGGTGCCGCCCCCTCAAACAGCATCAAAACTGAGGCAGATCCTAGAGAGGATAAGACTGGAAGTAATGTTTCCCTACTCCTCGAAGCTGTGTGGGACCTTCTCAGGATAGGACCCTAGCAGCTCATCTCTACGCCTGCCTTAGGGTCCATGCCCTGTGCCATGCAGATCTACTTCTCTGTACATCTGTGGGGAGCAACCCCTGCCCAGGGCTCTGAGGGGAAACTTAGAAGAGGGAGGAGGGCAGAACAAACAAAGCCCCTCTTGCTGCAGTTAGTCTTGGGGCCACTACCGACACTCAGGGTCTCCCTATTCTATCCATTCAAATTCCCCTTGCTCTCAGCTGCCACCTCTGCTTCAGTGGTGGTGTGACCATATCCTTTATCGACGAGGAGTCGGAGCCCCTGTTAACCACACCTTTCTCAGAGTGTGTGATTGCACTCGTCTAATCACAGTTACAGCTGAGCATAGGGGTACCAGAGGGCACCCAACTGAGCTGTCACATGTATCATTCCTCCTTGTCCTCGCTATATATCCAATCCTGACCTATTACTTGAAACCAAACTAATAATAATTTTGGTGCCAACTTTCCTCCAAGTGGTTGGTTGGTTTCTTTGAGGAATAATGACATTCTGAGGTCTCAATATTGCTTTCTATTGCTGGCAAGGTAGAGGTTTAGAGGCAGATGTAATTGGCCTTGGTAAGTGGTTATTCACGTTGGTTTGTACACTGTCTTCATCTTTGCCACCGTGGCCATGTGGTTTGCCCACTCCGGCACTGGGGTGACTTGTCGACAAAATCTAACACCAGCAGGTAGAATCTACTTGTCTGCTTAGTCATTTGGGGGCTCTTCTGCTGTGTATGCCTTCTGGTGGGTGTTAACACATGACCCATGATCTTTATGCCATGTCCACTCTTTCATGGCCATCCATATGCCTCTATCTCAAGCCTCCTTGTTTTAATTTTCTAGTCTTTCTCCTTCAGGCCTCTGGACAGCTGATCAGACCAGTCACCTGCTGGTGGTTCATATATACTCAAATGTAGGGACACTTTTCCTTCCACCCAAGCAGATAACCAGCTGCATCATGTAAAGCTCAGTCTGTTGAGCAGCTTTCCTTGCCAGTGTCTCTCAGTCTCTCTCCCCCAAGTGAAGCTGTGGTGCAGATCCAATTTGGTCTTTCACCCACATATCAAGCCATCCATTCATTAGTCAAGTTTGGGCTTTTTCCTCCTCCTCCTTCAGCCAATAGGGGGCAGCCCAAAGGGGCACTGATACACTCATAGGGGGTTAAGTCGGGGTTTGGGCCTCTTGGTCATGCAGATTGCTATGTCTGAGTCATGCCTGTATTCAGTCTAGGTTGTATCCTCTCTGTCTAATGGTGGATTGCTGCTGAGCCTGCCTAATTTCTCTCTGTGGAATCTGACAATTTGACTTGACTTCCAATTTGAAACAATCCATTATCTTGGTGTCTGTAACCCCACACTTTCCTGGATTTTCTTTGGCCTTTTGGCTTATTTTTCTCCAGCTCGTTTGTTGTCGCTTGTTTCTCTTCCTATACTTTAAATGCTGGTGCTTCATAGGTATCTACCCTTGGTCCGCTGGTCCCCTTATTTCTCATATCTGCTCTTTGGGTTTCTCAGGGCTGGGGATATTGTATAACACATAAATTTGTAATAAAAATGGAGTTTAAACTTTAGCTATACTATTTAGTAGCTGTTGAACTTATGTAGGAGGTTGAACCCCTGTACCTTGGTATAACTACTTTATTAGTAAGGATCAAATAGGTCAATATTTGCCAACTACTTAGCATGATATTTACCCCAAAATAAGTACTCTTGGATGGTAATTTTCAATTAAAGCTATTTAACTGCTATCATGCCTAGAATCATAGCCTAGACCTCTGTTGTTTTTTTTTTAATATTTATTTTTGAGAGAGACAGAGACAGAGTACAAGCAGGGGTGGGGTGGGACACAGAGAGAGAGGGAGACACAAAATCTGAAACAGCTCCAGACTCTCAGCTGTCAGCACAGAGCCTGATATGGGACTTGAACCCATGAACCATGAGATCATGACCTGAGTCAAAGTCAGATGTTTAAACGACTGAGCCACCCAGGCACCCCTAGACCTCTGTTTTAAGCCTTGATTGCTTATGGTTGATTGCCTAATGTCCCACAAGCAGTCAATCTAAATGTATATATGTTTGAACTCCTCATCTTTCTACCTGAATATGCTCTTTTGGTGGCTCCATCATTCAATGAATGATGAAGCTAGTTGGAAATATCACCTCCATTTTCTCCATCATCCCAACCTAATGAATTACTTTTACCTTCTAAATATTTATCAAATCTATCTCTCTTTCTTCAGGGGAGAGAGGTAGTGGCACAGGTAGAGTTCTAATCTTGCCAACTAAAGGAAGTTAGAAAATTTAGACTCTTCTTTAAAAACAGAACATTTTTAATGTAACTCAGGTTGTTTAGGGAGCAAATAGTGTTTTCTCTCCATTCACCTACCCACCTGGTCACCGCACATGTGCACACACACATGCGAGTGCATACACACACACACACACACACACATACACTGTTTTCATGGAGATGGGATGGTCTTATATCTTTATATAAGCTCTTCTATGTGTTCTTCATAGTCTCTGATGTTAGTTGGTTGATATTGTCTTTACCTTGAGCCTCTTATGCTGATGTTTTCTGAGGTGCAACTGGCTGAATCTAACTTTTGTAGAGCATAATGCTTAGCTCCACAGCTCCTACCACAGCCTTGAGTTATAAGGTTCCTGTCATGGTGGCCCACTGACCCATTCCAACCTCAGCCTCTTCTAATTTGGGGGCAACCAGAGAGGCCTAAAAATTACATCTGACATTTCTAGGCCATGCTTAATTATGCAAGTCCCCTTGAGGCTGTCCTCTGGATCACCCACCTGGACACCTTTCTTTGTCTCACATTCCGGAGTCACTATCTAAGTATCACCATTTTCCTCTGTATTATAATGCTAAATACAGCTCTTTGCCACAGAGCTTCAAAATATGCTGTTTCCTGAGAAGTATAAAACTAAAAGTTGCCTCCCTCATGGCAACCTCTGAGATTTTTCACAAATTTATTTGTATGTTTTCTCCACAGTCTTCTCCCTTAAGGTTTAGCTAAGCAAGAGCAGATAAATAAGTGGGAACTCTCTGGCTCTCCCTTCTTCCTCTATCTTCTGCTGCCAGGCTTTTTTGGGAAAAAAAATTTCCTTTCCTCTCTATATTATTTTTAATGGCAAAAGTCAACATTTCAACCTCTAGGATTTGTTTTAGACCCACACAGGTAAATTTTGGAATTAAGAACCTCTTTGTCCCCAAAACCTGACACAAGATTACTCTTCCCCATAGACGAGGCAAGTGTCAGCTTTGAGATTGAGAATAGAAAGATGACCTGTTTCTGTTTGTTTCTCTGCTTTAACAATCTGCTTCTGGCTGGAAAAGGAATTAATCATGTGCGATAAGACAGAAATGCTAAAATTCACATTAATAATTATATTATGATTTATAAGAAATACATATTTGGTCACTCAGATGACCAAATATATTTCTCATTTATATTTGGTCTTAGTCCATGGTTCCTGGCATACAGCTCTCAAAACCCTTGGGATTTCCTAAATTTAGAGAGTAACAATGGTGTCTTTTGTTATGTTAATTAGGTGATGTGGGAACCTCCAATCTGTAGCAGGTCAGTGGGAAGCACTTGTAACCTGGGCTTGTGATTAGCATCCAGAGTTGGAGGACACCCTGCTGGTGTGTGAGAATTGCTTGTTGGTGTGGGGGCAGTCCCCCCAAAACTGGCAGTTGAGTCTCAGAACACCAAAGAATAATGTCCAGCACTTTGCCAGATATTTACAATTTTTCTCTTCATCCTTCTCTGCCCTGTGCTATGCCCCAGAAGAGTAACTTTATGGATGACCTTGATCCCCTCCCTTGTGTCTTGAGATTGTGGGTTAGTCAGTGGGATGCACAGGTAAGAAATTAGAGGTTGGAGGTGAATAAGTCATGGAGTTTATTCTCCCAGCTTCCCAACTACCTCTACCAGAGGCCATAGCTCCCATCCAGCAGACTGCTCATACACTCACAGCTCCCTCTTACCATTCTAGTAACTTCTCTCCCACTTCATCTCTCTAGATCTAGGGATGGTGACATCTCTGATCTCCTGCTAACTCTCTGATGATATACCAACCCTTGTTTGTGTCCATTAACTTTTTATAAACAACCCCTTAATTCGTCTCTCCTCAGTTGTCCCATTAAGTATGATTTACTTCACTCCAGACCATTGATAAATCGATGATATCTGTATGATTTTTATCTTCATGACTTTTTTCAATTAGATTAGAATGTTAAGGCAGGGATTCTAATTCTTAAAATTCTCTTTTATCCCTTCTCTCTACTAGCAAGCACAATACTCTGCTTACAACGATGAGCACTAAATGCTTTCAGAAAATCTTCATTTAATCACTTAGCTGCTATGTACTGGACACTATTTCAGTCACTGTGGATACCATGATGAACAAGATGGACCAGTCCTTGTCCTGATGGAGTTCATACTTTCCGGACTGTGTTTCCCCATTGCAGGTTGCAATTTTTGATGAACATAGTGTGCACTAGTTATTGATCGTCCTGGTCACATCCCTTTTAAATAAATCTGTCCTACATCCCAGTTGGCTAGGACAAGGTGGAGCTATGTGTAAGCCAAAATTTCAAGACCCAGAAGCAATGAATAAGTCATTGAAGCTTGTCAGTATAATGAGAGATTATGCAACAGTAAGTAATGGGCTTGGAAAGAAATATGGATGCCATAGGTTGAGAGACCAGTTTGCCTTAGTTCTGATTAGATTTTCCATGAAGCCTTACTCCATCCTAGTTCTTAGCTTCTTGGAAGTTCCATATTAAAGTTTCACCAGAAAACCTCCTTTGCTTGGAACAGTTCGAACAGCTCCTAGTTCTTCCTGGCCAGACGTGTCTGAGGAAGCATGCTTCCCTGGAGAGGAGGGAGATGGAAGTAAAAGTTCTCAGTGGTCTGTGAGTGTGGTAGTGCTGCTGCCAATGGCATCACTAAGTGTATGGGGGTGCAGGCTGAACCAATGCAGAAGCTGTTTTACTTTCCTTACTAGTGTCCAGTAAGACTGCATTGTCTCCCAAGCTGGGCTTTTAGGCAATCGTCCTTCATGAATCATGGTGCTACAGCTTGTTTATCTTTCCCTGACCCTCATATTTTACCCTCCCCATCCATAATTTTTTTTCTCTGCATGATATAAAATTGCCAGATGGATCCCTTGCTTTACTTGATCTCTGGATCATTTGTACACCTGCTATTCCTGCTGGTACTTGCCACTGGGATTCCACTGTCTAAGAGGACTGCCAAGGTACATTTGTCATAGCATGGCTCATTATCACACAGACTAAAGGCAGGTCCATGTCTTAAAATACAGCTATTGAAATTGTTTGTAAGAGTCCCGCAAAACTAAAAGAACAAAACAAAACAAACCATTTATGGAATCTGTCCCCAACATTTCATTATTAAAAAAAAAAATCTGTAGTGATCTACTGGTTGCCTTTTTCCTACAATTCTCTGGTCTCATTGCTGACAACTCATTTTTGCAATCTCAGTCTGGCCCCATCTTTTGAGACCAACCTTGCTGAAGGCAGGGAGAAAGTAAGTGAGCTCAGGAAATTCAGTAGCATGTAAACCTTGCATTTTTAATTTTGATCTTACACTTTTGTTTTAGGAACTAGATTCTTCCTTTGCTTTGAGATCTACCTGATCCAGGGGCAGGTAGGTGGACACAAGAGTCACTTCTGGCTTTGCTACCAGGTGCCTCTGGGGGTGTTTGAGAGGCCACCTCACTTGACTCAGAAGAGTCTCATCAGAATCAACCTATTTTACATTTGAAATCCATTTTTAATGGAGCCAGGACTGGAATAAGGCTGTTGTAACTTCAGTCTCATGCTTTTTATTTTCAGGCAACGTTTATTTTCTTCCTTAACATACACCTGTTCTGGAATATATGGAAATAGTTTTAATATAAAGAAGTTTTAAATTACTTGTAATCTCACTATCCCAGTGATAACCATTGCTAATATTTATGAATTTTTAATTTATGTATATCCTTTTTTACATTGTTTAGTCACTCTATATATAAAATTTGGCAACCTAAAATTTTGCATCCAGTGAATTTGGAAGGTTTTTTGTTTCTATTTTTTTATGCTGTCACATGTTGATTTGGATCATATTTAATTGGTCCCAAGGCTAAACTATATATCTCAAATCACTTCAAGGCAAAAAAAAGAAAAATAAAAAGAAAAAGAAAGAAAGAAAAAAGAAAAGAAATAAAGGTAAGAAAAGAAAAGAGGGGCACCTGATCGGCTTAGTCAGTTGAGCATCCAACGTGGGCTCAAGTCATGATCTCATGGCTTATGAGTTTAGCCCTGTGTTGGGTTCTGTGCTGACAGCTCAGAGCCTGAAACCTGCTTCATATTCTGTGTCTCCCTCTCTCTGACCCTCCCCTACTTGCGTGTTCTCTCTCTCTCTCAAAATAAAGAAACATTAAAGAAATTTAAAGAGGAGAGAAGAAAGGAAAATAAATGAAAAAAGAGAAGATAAAAGGAAAGGGAAGGAAAGGGAAGGGAAGAAAAGAAAAGCAATAGAATCTCCCAGGTGTAACAGAGACTGTCCTATATCCCTACAACTCTATCAGGGAACATTAAGGCAAGACCAGCCTGAGTTAAGGTTTGTTGGGCTGGGCATTTTATATAGACCAAAGGGAAGTTTGTAGATAGGCACACAGTAAACACAATACAGGAATTGTCTTGATTCCCTCCTTAAACTATGTAAAATTTGAATACCTCTTTCACGGTAGTCAGTGCAGGGAAAGATCTGTAGTACCACCCAAAAGATTCTAGTATGGGACATAAAGCAAAGCACACCTTTTCAGCAAGCATGCTTGTGATGGGGGAAAACTATGTCTGCGAATAACAGCAGAGTTCTGTTTAATCAGCTTCACTTATGTGCAATGCGAACCTAAAAGTTAGATGAGAAAAGCCACCACCTTTGTGGTTTCATAGGCAAAGTCCTTGAACTTTCCCCACAATCCCAAGCCTGGACACCTCTGCATCCTTAGTTGCTGAATTCCCACTGATCAGTGTTTTTTGGATGAAGATATTAAAGAATTTTGTTATAGTGCAAATGCATCATGTCAGTAAATCATGACTTTGAGCTACCAGCTTGGATGAATGGCTGATGCATAATGAAGATCCGCCTCAATACAACAGGGGCAGGTCACATAGCTGTGAGACCAGGACCTGGGCGCCTAGAAGGAATGATGGAAGGCAACAGTGCCAGCCCTGCGGGAAGGCTCTGACGGGAGCCATGACAGCACGTACACGCTGGGTACCCAGTGCTAGAGGAGCAACGAGGAGCAATGTGAGAGAGGAATGACACCGAGAACAGCCTTCGTCATTGTGGATCCTGGAGAATAGATTCAGTTCACAGACCTGTAAAGAGCCCGGCTGTCTCATGTTTAGAAAAACAAATTAAGTAAATATGTATTCTCGACATCATAACCGTTCCATCTGTGGATGAAACAGGAAGCTTTCCTTGGGAGCAGGAGTAAGGTTCAGCCATGGCACGGGGCCCAGACCACTGGGCAGAGGCCCTTCCTGTTGGGAGAAAGAGTCACATTCCCCTGTTATTTGTGACAGCCTCAGGACCCACAGGCTGCCTGCAATGTGCAGACTGCATAATTCAGCATGAAGGTTGCCAACGATTTTTGGCCTCGGCTCTTTAACTGGTTTTCATTTAGCAACAGTTTCACATTTTTCCAGGACGCTTCATGTTTTAATGAAGAAAAACTGGGCGACCTTTAGTCAACTTGGCAAAAGACATGGTGAGTGACAGTGGTCCAGAATAGTAATTACAGAGCTTACTATCATCATTAAAAATCCTGAGCAGCCATCGGTAGTTCATTCTCATGTGGATTGAAAGAGAAAAATGTCTGTCCTTAAGATAGGACAGTTGTTCATACTCACCAAGTCATGAAGCTGTGCAACCATTTGTGGTTCTAGAAGCAAGGCTTTGATGGTGACCGAGGGGACGTTACCCATGGAGCAAATTGGGGCCAAAACCTGGGGTGTCATCTCCAGCCCTGTGCCGCACGGCTCCCATCACGGTCTCTCATCTCCCAGGGTATGTAAATATCGGGTAAAACTGGCCATACAATCAAGGACATGAATAATCTGCAAATTGACTCAACATATCTCATTACATCCTTGACAAAACCAGAACATTCTTACCACAGACCATGCTACCCAAACCTCCTGCCCACCACACTTCTAACAGAAAATGTGTACCAGCCTTTTGGAAAGTGACCTCCCAGCCACACACAGGGATTTATTCATTATCCTAGCAGAAGCTTCCTCTGGATGGCAGAATTTTTAGAGCCTGAAAATGTAGCTGCTCCAGTCTCATTATGGGCCTTTCAGCTGGAAGCAGTGACCAAAACAGGGTGCACCCAGGTCTGTGATATGGGCCTGATCTGGAACCAGAAGAAAATGTCCAACCATCTTTCAGCTTTTGTGCCTCAAATCTATGGCAAGGACATGATTCCTCACCCTCCCCATTTGATTCACCAGATGTACAGCAGATGTACAGACTGGTTCCCAAATCAAGTGAAAATGTGGGGGGCACCACAAAGGACACCACAGCCATTGCTCCGTTATATGCATCTGCCAGAAAAGGACCTTCCAGGACTTGGCATTTTTCACTCTCTATATTCAATATTTGTAATTCCAACCCGGACCTCTTTGCTTTACAGTTCGGTCCATTCACTTTGCCAGTTTTACTTTAAAAGGAAACACAAAGCAGACGTTGTTAAGGTTCTTTTACAGCTCTATGTTGTCAACTGCTTTGCAAAGGTGTATACAATTTTTTGCTGCAGCCAAGTGGCTCAGTCTGCTAAGCTCTGTCTCTTGAACTTGGTTCAGGTCATGATCTCATGGGATCTCGGGATCGAGCTCCACATTGGGCTCTGTATTGACAGCACAGAGCCTGCTTAGGATTCTCTCTCCCTCTCTCTCTGCCCCACCCACTCACGTGAGCATGCTCTCTCTGCCTCTCAAAAAATAAACTTAAAAAAAAGTTTTAAAAATGGTGTATGCAACTTTTTGTTCACGTGTGATAAAGCAGGTATTTTTAAAGACTATGCAGCTATCAAGCCCCATATTCTTAGTAGATGGCATAGCCTTGAGCCAGATAGTAGACATTTGGAAAATTATTTTAATTTTATTAAAGTTTACCTATTATTGACAGACAGAGGGAGACAGAGCATGAGCAGGAAAGGGGCATAGCGAGAAGGAGAAACAGAGTCTGAAGCAGACTCTAGGGTCTGAGCTGTCAGAACAGAGACCAATGTGGGGCTCGAACTCACAAACCACGAGATCATGACCTGAGCTGAATTAGGATGCTCAACCAACTAAGCCACCCAGGTGCCCTGAAAATTGTGTTTTTTTTAATGTTTTATTTCTTTTTTAAAATAATTTATTGTCAAGTTGGTTTCCATATAACACCCAGCACTCATCCCCACAAGTGCCCTCCTCCATGCGCATCACCACACTTCACATCCCCCCCACCCCCATCAGCCTTCANTGTGGGGCTCGAACTCACAAACCACGAGTTCATGACCTGAGCTGAATTAGGATGCTCAACCAACTAAGCCACCCAGGTGCCCTGAAAATTGTGTTTTTTTTAATGTTTTATTTCTTTTTTAAAATAATTTATTGTCAAGTTGGTTTCCATATAACACCCAGCACTCATCCCCACAAGTGCCCTCCTCCATGCGCATCACCACACTTCACATCCCCCCCACCCCCATCAGCCTTCAGTTTGTTCTCGACATTCAAGAGTCTCTCATGGTTTGCCTCCCTCCCTTTCCCCCACAATTTTACCCCTTCTTTTCCCCCATGGTCCTCCATTAAGTTCCTCCTAATCCTCCTATACGTCCAAACATATGGTATCTGTCCCTCTATGCCTGACTTATTTTGCTCAGCATAATACCCTCAAGTTCCATCCATGATGCTACACATGGCCAGATTTTATTCTTTCTCATTGCCATGTAGTAGTCCATTGTATAGATAAACCACATCTCCATCATCCATTCATCTGTGATGGGCACTTAGGTTCTTTCCATTATTTGGCTATTGTTGAGAGTGCTACTATGAACATTGGGGTACATGTGCCCCGATGCATCAGCACTCCTGCATCCCTTGGGTAAATTCCTAGCAGTGCTAGTGCTGGGTTATAAGGGAGTTCTATGGTTAATTTTTTTGAGGAACCTCCACACTGTTGTCCAGAGGGGCAGCACCAGTTTACATTCCCCCCAACAGTGTAGGAGGGTGCCCGTTTCTCCACATCCTTGCCAGCATCAAGAGTCCTCCGATTTGCTTATTTTAGCCACTCTGTCCGGTGTGAGGTGATATCTCAATGTGGTTTTAATTTGTATTTCCCTGATGATGAGGGACACTGAGTATCGTTTCATGTGTCTGTTGGCCATCTGGATGTCCTCTTTGGAGAAGTATCTGTTTATATCTTCTGCCCATTACTTCACTGGATTGTTTATTTTGTGGGTGTGGAGTTTGGTGAGTTCCTTATAGATTCTGGATACTAGCCCTCTATCTGATATCACATTTGCAACCATCTTTTCCCATTCTGTTGGCTGCCTATTAGTTTTATGGATTGTTTCCTTTGCTGCGCAGGAGCTTTTCATCTTGATGAGGTCTCAATAGCTCATTTTTGCTCTTGATTCCCTTGTCTTTGGGGATGTGTCAGGTAAGAAATTGCTGCGGTTGAGGTCAAGGAGGTTGTTTCCTGCTTTCTCCTCTAGGGTTTTGATAGTTTCCTGTCTCACGTTCAGGTCCTTCATCCATTTTGAGTTTATTTTTGTGTATGGTGTGAGAAAATGATCTAGTTTCATTCCTCTGCATGTTGCTGTCCAGTTCTCCCAGCGCCATCTGTTAAAGAGGCTGTTTTTTTTCCATTGAATACTCTTTCCTTTGAATTCCTTTGAATACTTTTCCATTGAATACTGCTTTGTCAAATATTAGTTGGCTGTACAATTTTGGATCCAATTCTGAGTTCTCAATTCTATTCCATTGGTCTGTGTGTCTGTTTTTGTGCCAATCCCATACTGTCTTGATGATGAGAGCTTTGTAGTAGAGGCTAAAGGCTGGGATGGTGATGCCTCCCGTTTTGGTTTTCTTCTTCAATATTACCTTGGCTATTTGGGGTCTTTTGTGATTCCATACAAATTTGAGAATAGTTTGTTCTAGTTTTGACAAGAATGCTGGTGCAATTTTTATTGGGATTGCATTGAATATGTAGATTGCTTTGGGTAGTAATGACATTTTAACTGTATTTATTCTTCCAATCCATGAGCATGGAATGTTTTTGCATTTCTTTGTGTCTTCTTCAATTTTCTTCCTAAGTTTTCTATAGTTTTCATCATACAGATCTCTTATATCTTTGGTTAGGTTTATTCTTAGGGATTTTATGTTTTTTGTGCAATTGTGAATGGGATCAGTTTCTTGATTTCTCTTTCTGTTGCTTCATTGTTGGTGTATAAAAATGCAACCAATTTCTGTACGTTGATTTTGTATCCTGCAACTTTGCTGAATCATGGATCAGTTCTATAGGCTTCAGGTGGAGTCTGTCGGGTTTTCTATGTAGAGAATCATGTCGTCTGCAAAAAGTGAACGTTTGACTTCTTCTTTGCCTATTCTGATGACTTTTATTTCCTTTTGTTGTCTGATGGCTGATGCTAGGACTTCCAGCATTATGTTAAACAACAGTGGTGAGAGTGGACATCCTTGTTGTGTTCCTGATCTCAGGGAGAAAGATCTCAGATTTTCCCCATTGAGGATGATGTTAGCTGAGGGCTTCTCATTGATGCCTTTTATGATGTTTAAGTTCCTACTATCCCGACTTTCTCTAGAGTCTTTATTAAGAAGGGATGTTGTATTTTGTCAAATGCTTTTTCTGCATCTATCAACAGGATCATATGGTTTTTATCTTTTCTTTTGTTGATGTGATGGATCACATTGATTGATTTGAGAAATGTTGAACCAGCCCTGCAACCCAGTAATGAATCCCACTTGATCTTGGTGGATAATTCTTTCTATGTGCTGTTGAATTCGATTTGCAAGTATCTTGTTGAGGATTTTTGCATCCGTATTCATCAAGGATATTGGCCTGTAGTTCTTCTTTTTTGCTGGGTCTCTGTCTGGCTTGGGAATCAAAGTGATGTTGGCTTCATAAAATGAGTCTGGAAGTTTTCCTTCGATTTCTATTTTTTGGAATAGCTTGAGAAGAATGGGTATGAATTCTATTTTAACTGTCTGGTAGAATTCTTCAGGGAAGCCATCTGGCCCAGGGCTCTTATTTGTTGGGAGATTTTTGATAACTGATTCAATTTCCTCGCTAGTTATGCGGCTATTCAGATTTTCAGTCTTTTCCCATGTGAATTTTGGTAGTGAGTGTGTTTTTAGGAATTTGTCCATTTCTTCTAAGTTGTCCAATTTGTTGGCATATAATTTTTTCATAGTATTCCCTGATAATTGGTTGTATTTCTGAGGGGTTGGTTGTAATCAGTCCATTTTCATTCATGATTTTATCTATTTGGGTGTTGTCTCTTTTCTTTTTGAGAAGCCTGACTAGAGGTTTGTCAATTTTGTTTATTTTTTCAAAAAAACCGACTCTTGGTTTCGTTGATCTGTTCAACCGTTGTTCTGGATTCTATATTGTTTATTTCTGCCTTGATTTTTATTATTTCTCTTCTCCTACTGGATTTGGGGTGCTCTTGTTGTTCTCCGTCTAGTTTCTTTAGGTGTGCTGTTAGATTTTGCACTTACGCTTTTTCTAATTTCTTGAAATAGGCCTGGAGTGCAATGTACTTTCCTCTTAGGACTGCCTTTCTGCATCCCATAGAGTTTGGATTGTTGTATTTTCATTTTCAGTTGTTTCAATATATATTTTAATTTCTTCTCTGATTGCCTGATTGGCCCATTCATTCTTTACTAGGGTGTTCTTTAACCTCCATGTTTTTGGAGGTTTTCCAGACTTCCTGTGATTGATTTCAAGTTTTATAGCATTGTGATCTGAAAGCAACTCCACATTGCTGTAAGTGGAGTATTAAAGTCCCCTGCTTTAGTATTATTCTTATCCATAAGATTGTTTTTGTTTGTGATTAATTGTTTTATATATTTAGGTGCTCCCATATTTGATGCATAGACATTTATAATTGTTAACTCTTCCTAATGGATAGACCGTGTAATTATTATATAATGCCCTTCTTCATCCTTTGTTACTGTCTTTACTTTAAAGTCCAGTTTATCTGATATAAGTATAGCTACTCCAGCTTTCTTTTGACTTCCAGTAGCATGATAGATTTTCTCTATCCCCTTATTTTCAATCTGAAGGTGGCCTCCAGTCTAAAATGAGTTTCTTGTAGACAGCNCACACAGGGGACAAAGACACACAAACTCACAGACAAATCCAACAAACACACAGACCGAAAGGGAAAAAGAAAGGAAAAAAAAAAGGGACATGTACAAAAAAAAAAAAAAGGAAGGAGGGAGGACAAATAATAAAAATAAAAATATGTAAGAAAGAAAAAAGAAGAAAAGAAAAATTAAAAAAAATAGACAAAGGACAGTCTAAAGCATAGAACCAGAATTCCCAGCTACAAATAAAGAGCCGGTTGTATGCAGTGCTGGTGGAAGAGCATAGAGAAAGAGAGAAATGACAAGGTGGGGAGGAAGCAAAATTGGAAATGAAATGAGCAGGCAAAAAGACTAAGAGGCTTAATTCAGAGAGCGAAAGAGGGGAATATGGTTGGAGAGGAGGTGAAAGAAATGACGATAATGCTACTCAGAAAACTATATAGTCTGATTGCTCCAGAGAGAAAGAGATAAAACGTAATGGTGGAGGTGTAGAATTTACATCTAGAGAATGGATTAAATGTGACTGTTTAAGCAAGCCAGTGACGAGAATTAATCAGGGCAGTACATCCATGTTGGTCTTGCCCAGGTTCTGGTAAAAATAAAAAAGGGGGGGGGGCAGGGAGAGCAGCTCTCTAGTGGGGATGGGAATGGTTTGGTCCAGTGCATTGCTTGGGAGTCCTGCCTTGGCAGTTGTGGGGAGAAAAGTGGCGGTGCCCCAGTCCCTTATCAAACCAAGCATTGCAATTCACTCTTTTGGGTGTGAGCTCCCTGTGCCACAGGTGTAGCCAAGGTGGGCCGGGCTCTATATCCCAAGCCAGATCTCGTTTCCACATCTCAGTCTGCGCGCCCCATTGATACTGCTCGAAATATAAACTCGCAGGTGAGCTCCTCAGAGCAGTTTCTAGCCTCTCGCCTCCCCCTCCCCCCACCGCCCCGGGGATCGAGCCGGAAGCCGCTGCTCGTGTCCCCTCTAGGTCGAGTTGGCAAGTGAGGAGCAGTTTCACCCGGGGTCACCTGGGATGAGTGTGTCTGCCCAGGGTCAGGTGGACAGCAGGAAACCGGGTCCCTCTGTGTCCCGAGTGGAGGGTTTTCTCTTCTCCAGCGACAGGGACAGTGTCTTGAGCAGTTTCGGCCACTCTTTCTTTTTTCCCCCTAGACTCACCACGGCTCTCTGCAAATGGGGATCCCCCCTTCCCTCTGTGTCTCTGGTCCCAGCCCAATTTTATCTTCCCCAGTTCGCACTTATGCTATAAGGTTTTCTCAGTGGACTCTGTCTCCTTTTCCTTCCAAACTCCTGGATTCTGTAAGGGTTCCTATGGCTTCAGGTCTTCTCCATTTGAAATATGGGGGCAAGTGAAATGTATGGAGTTCCTTACTTCTCCGCCATCTTGCCTCGTCCCCATCGCCCCAAAAATTATTTTAATTAATATGTGGTTAACATGACCTAGAAACGAAGTTGTTGAATTAAAATGAGCTTGAGTGTATAAAAGGCTACACTACCATGATAAGTTATTGTAAGGAAATAAATATTTCTGTCTCTCCTTTTGAGCATATAGAATATTTTGAGTAGTTAAATTTGAGTAGAATNTTTCATGTGGAGAAGTTTTTTTTTTTTTTTTTTTTTTTTTTTTTGGTGAGAGTGAGCCAAAGAGTGTGAGCAGGGGAGGGACAGAGAGAGAGGAAGAGAGAAGAATCTTCAGCAGGCTCCACAGTCAGTGCAGGGCCTGACATGGGAGACTCTATCTCACAACCATGAGATCATGACCTGAAGTGAAATCAAGAGTAAGATGCTCAAACAACTGAGCCGCCCAGGTGCCCCACTTCTGGAGAGGATTTTTAAGAACTGGGCGCACTGTTACTGCTATCTGTCCCTTCTTCATAGGTTAAGAGCAACTCCAGACAGCTGTTGCTCCATCATTCTTGTCCTGAAGTAAAGATGATGCAAAGAGCACGTTGTTGTTTTAAGTTATTTAGATTTTGGAGTTGTTACTGCACCCTACTCTAGCTTGTCCTGACTGACAAAGCTACTCAAATGCTATTTTGCAGACATGAGTGTAGAACAGATAAGGGAAAGGCAGACCTTCTTAGTTTGGGTTGTTGTTGGAATCTTAAGATAGTTTACTTTCTAGAAGGAACACATGGTGGTCTGCTCACCCCCTCATTGGCTTAGCAGTCAGCCCAGAAAATCACTGAAGCTCAGCTGATTGTGATAATGACAGAGGAAGATACATGACTTAGCAGGACTTACTGTTTCCTGGAGTCATTGTTTTGGTCTGATATTAAGTAGCTAGCTACCTGTAGTGGTAGAGGAAAAATAAGGATATGTTGGATTCTACTAACTGTTGGATCACACAAAAATATTTTATTATGTGAAAAGCACCATCACCTATAGCACAAAAAATACTGACACAGCATTATGTTAAAGACAATAAAGTGATCTTACTTATTTTGTGGAAAATAGTTAATACTAATTTTAAAGGCTAATGTTGCACAGGAGAGTACAAAAGAGAAAACAGCAATTACTCAAAACCTACCACCCAGAAATAACCTTGCTTACATTTCAGTGAATATCCCTTCAGGCATCTCTCTGTGCATATATACACCTGTGCCCACACATTTTACATAAATGGGAATATGCTATTAAAGTCGCATTTATTTAAAAAACTAAAAATAAAAAAAATAAAAAATGGAGGCACTTGGATGGCTCAGTTGGTTAAGCATCTAACTCTTGATTTCAGTGCAGGTCATGATCTCAGGGTTTGTGGGATTGAGCCCTGTGTCAGGCTCAGCATTGACAGCACAGAGTCTACTTAAGATTCTCTCCTTCTCTCTCTGTCCCTCCCTTGCTCACACATATGTGTTTATGCTCTCATTCTCTCTAAATAAGTAAGTAAATAAATAGTCAAATCACTTAACTGAATCTAATATTCATAGTTCTGAGAACTGGGATGCAGGTATAAGCAATCCCTGTCCTGAACCTTACTGTCTAGGGGTAAAGATAGACATTCAACAAGAATTTCAAGAGAAGTTAGTGTTGTAATATGGAAAGTCCAAGAAGGTATGCATATTGCAAGGAATTTTACTTAACCTAAGGAGTAACAGATGACTTCCTGAGGAAGTGGGGTTTTTTTAATGTTTATTTATTTATTTTTGAGAGAGAGAGAGCAAGCAGGGGAGAGACAGAGAGAGAGAATCCCAAGCAGACTCCACACTGTCAGCTCAAAGCCCAATGTGGGGCTTGAGCTCACAAACTGCAATATGACCTGAGCTGAAATCAAGAGTTGGAAGCTCAACCCACTGAGCTACACAGGTGCCCCAGAAATGTTTTTTTTAATAAAATTTTTATTTTGCTCTACAGCATGTCAAAATAACTACTTTATAATTTTCAGTGGTAGTATATTTCATTGTATAAAATTATGTATGTATTATAATTTGTCTGCAAGTCCTAGTTAATGGGCATTCAGTTTGTCCATCTTTTTAAATTTATCATATACAGTGCTACAATGGAAGCTTTTTGGTATGCATTTCTTTGCCCTTTTATTATACTTCTCTGGGATAAAGACAGAGAAATGAGATCATTGGATCAAAAGTTATGCAAATGTTATATTTATGTTTTATGTATGTGTATATATGTATACACACATTCTGTATATTTCTAAATTCTATATGTACATGTATGCATGGAAGTATGTATGTACATTATAGACCTTAAATAAAGATATTGCTATACTGTCTACAGAAATGTACCAAGTTATATACTCATTATCAATGCTTAGGAATGACAATTCCCGAAATTCTGGAAGACTCAAGAAACGTAAATCATTAAATCATTTTGTAAATGTTGTCAACATTATAGGTAGGGGAAGCTTTATTTTGTTTGCTTTTCACTAATCGCCATGAGGCTGTACCTTGGGTGTGGTGAGCAGGATGTAGATGATTTCATTAGACACACGGAAGCCAGAGGGTGGGAGACCACCTCGTGAAAATTCAAGAACCGTCTGTGTTAGTTTTAGGAGAAGTTTTAGGAGAGTAGATATTCATTCCCTCCTTTACCCCCTTCTTCTCTAAAGCTTCAAGACTTAATTGTTAACAACCAAGAGACTAGCGGTATGGGGCATGCTGAGATGTCTACTTGATGGCAAAGTACAAGTTACTGCATCTTGAACCTTCCACCACTAAGAAAGAGGCACAGTGTTTGGTAGTCCTCTTTCAAATTGAAAAGTAGCCCATATCATACATGGGAATTACGTGTTAACCCATTTATCATGTAACTCAGAGGATGTTAGTTCTGAGTATGGCCCAGGGCAAGAAAAGGCTTGGTTCTCTTGCAGCGTGGACCCTGTGACCTGACCCAGCAGAGGTAATGCCGACAGAGGCAGTTAGGGACTGAATAAAGATGCTATATGGAGCTTCAGCGGTTAGCACTTGGGAGATATTCAGGCCAGGCTCCCAGACTTCTAAAATAAATCATGTGTCTACAACAGATATTATCCACCATTTGATAAACACTTATAGCGCCTAGTAGAGCCTGAGAGCCTGACCATGGGAAAGCAAGTAAGTATGTGACCATAACTGTTTGCAATGACCTAGGTATCTTCAGATCCATCAAGTAAAGCAGCAAGAGAGAGAGCATCAGCAGTCCACTGAATGATGGAAATAGGAAACCCAGCATTGGGCCTGAAAGTGTCAAAACGGTGCAAGTAAATTGCATGAACAGATAGTTCAACACCCTCAAGAACCCAAGACTCCTCTCCCTCAACTGTGGCCTCCTGGGCAGTAGTGACACAGATCTCTACAAACCATTGAAAAACACGGGAAAAGCTCAGCCCATAGGTGAGTTGGCCTAATAGCAACTAATGAATTACCATCACACTCCAGCTGCAGTCGGGGGGGAGCCGCTTAAAAAGAGTGGCGAAGAGAAGTTCCCTATCATGCAAAACAGCATGCTCTACACTTGGTGGTTTCATTTGTAGGAAGGACACAGAGCCTGAGGTATGGCTTTTGTGGACTCTTGAGCCATGACAAAGGCCTTCAGTGGTTGGCCCGGAGTCCAGAATGAGCAAAACTGAAAAATAGGAGACTAGCAACTCTGGGAAAGAGGCATGTGACTGAGCTGTGGGAGACAATGGAAGAAGCAGTACTGGGGGGCACTGGTCTCTTGGCTGTTAACCATTAAGTCCTGAAGGTTTAGAAAGGAAGAGGGTAAGGGAGTGAATATCTACTCTCAGCAGCCTCTCTCACCAAGAGGGCTTTGGGCACTCCCCTCAGTGTCCTTGTTGACTCAGGTTGACTGATAGAGAAGGGATGGGACAGGCATTCATGCCAAACAACACAGGAGAGAAGAAAGAATAGATTTAACCTGTTCCCCAATGCTCTGTTGGGGCCCCTCTTCCCAAAGCTTCTGCCCCCAGGTGTTTCTCTTAGGGTTTTCTAACCGTTTTTAAGTCAGTTCCTAAAAACTCATCTTCCTTGAGGTTTTTGTGATGTCTGTAGAGTTGATTTAGGAGCAAAGAGCAGAACCTTTTCTAGTTCATTGTCTACCTGAATTACTATTCTCAATTTCCTCAGCAATGGGATTGGGGTGAAAAGGAGTGCATAGAGAAAAGAAATGTTAGAGCAAACAATGAAAACAAAGGAAGCTGGGAGATCTGCGGGGAAAAGAAAAGGATGCTGAAAGAGGAGAGAAAAACGTACATAGTTCCCAGACTTTACATGTATTTGTGTTTTAAGTTCAAGTCATTGCCTGACTTCATTGGAACAAATCAGGTCCTGTTTCCCAAACCCAGTCTCCGTGGTCATATGAATGATAAGTAATCACTGGATCATTTCTTCCATAGCCACTGGGGCATTAATCTTGAAATCCTAGGCAAGGCTCAGAAATGTGTGAAACAGTGGGAGAAGGCAGGGTCTCCGCACAATTTCAAGTTCAGAGATTTCCCAGAAGGTACAGAATAAGCTCTTTCTATTAGTCCCATGACTTGAACCCGACTTTTCAGGTATATTTTTGATAAGTTGACATAAAATTAGATATTTCAAATATTTTGCTTTTCTTTTACCCTTCCTTATATGTAGTCATGGGAGGCTCACACCAGGCAAGTGTTTTGATTTCACTGTCAGTGTGTAGGATTTCATTGTTGTCATTACTGTGTTTATCACATTCCTCCCGGTTATGGGCCATTAGCATTCCACCAAAAAAATATAAATTCTGAAATGCAAGGTAATTCAATGGGCTAGATATCCTAGAAGCCCCTATCCCCACCCCAGCACACATGGGAGGCCTCTCCCATCTGGCCAGACCTGGCAGCTGAAATTCACCCCTGGGGCTTCTCACTCCTGTCAATCACCCCATCCTGCTGTGAACGCCACGTAGTTGTTCCTCTCACACCAGCTCTCAGGCTGGCAGAGCAAGGAACCGCATGGGCTCTGGTCCACACCACTAAGGCCCATGACATTCCTGGAGACAGCAATGAATCAGTGCACGTCACCGCTACAGCATCTCTGCCATGCCCAGAGTCCTTCATCCCAGAGGGTCCCCAGATATTTTGCAAGCCGATACCTTGGCCAAGCTGTGCATAAGCCTCTTGCTTCATCCACCACTGTAACCCATGCACAGCACCTCGGTGGTGGAATGCAGCAGCTGTTCGGCAGCCACACCACAATCCCATGGACCTCAGTTCAGGACAGGAAACTAAGAAGAATACCATATCCAATTGAAAGGACAGGAGGGAATTTCAGGAGGTAAAACTCCCTGAGCCAAACTTGGAGGCTGGCCAGGACACCTGGTTAACACCCTCCCTCTCCCCAGAAAGCATGGTGACTCATGACCACCAATAGGCTCCCTCTGAGCTCCACTGGCCCCCAGACACCAAGCCACGTCCTTCTAAGACTCGCTGTAAACTCTAAGCCACCTGAGGGAATAAGAGTAAAATATGGTAAAAACTAAGGTCACCTCATCTCACACCTGCTGGGGTTAGCTAAGATCACCCTAGAAGGCATAGGAACATCACTGAGGTACAGTGAAGGTATGACCCGAGTATCTAGTCTTGCTTCCCTCATGACATTAGAGGGACATCAAAATCTAAGGAAGTATCCAGTGTTTGGAGTTGAGGGTATGAATCATAGCCAGAAAGGTGGTCAGAGGGGCCATGTGATGTCAGCGTTGAAGACTCTGTATGAGAGGTAAGTCTTTTACCAAACCAATGATTTTACCCAAAAGGAATGGGGTAAGTCTTTACAGGCGAACTCTTTGAAGAAGTGTTCAGTTAAATAACAATAAAAGTACAGTAACAATAACAACTACCACTATTGCTACTACAAGAATAAACAATATTATTATGTGTGAGGTACTCTTTCAAGCACTTCTGGTGCATTCTCATTCAGTCCTCCTAGTAACTCTCTATGATAAATATTATCATTATCCCCACTTTACACGGGAGTAAACTGAAGAACAAAAAGTTAAATGATTTGGCCAAGATCACACAGACCATAAGCGGTGGCGTGGGGATGTGACTTCAGAAAGTCAGTGCAGCCACTGTGCATGCTATCACCATACCCTTTATTGTCCTTCCCTCGCCACCCTGTACTGGCTTAAAGAAAAGATCCAGGTAACATCACAAGAGTCATGCACTTTGTGATCATACAGAGACACTGTATACAGAACACAAAAGATAAAACCAGCTTTAATTGGGAACATATAGGGCCACTTACTCCCTCCACAAACATTTATCGAACATCCGCAAAGTACCTGAAGCCGTGCTAGAGATAATGGTGAATACGATAGACATGGGTCTTGGTTTGCTGGCACTTAAAGGTTAGTGGCCATCCATATCATCCCCACATCCTTCAGCAACTACCTTCTGAGGACCTTTTGAAGTAGACTTCCCATAATACCCAAAAGGCAATTTTTAGAATGGAAGTTTCAATTTAGTTTTGAATTGTCAACTCACTTATTCATCTGAGAACCACTAATTACTTTCGTCTTATCAAAACTCTTTATAATGTATCTATTGGTAATATGTTAAGGAGCACCTTTGAGGGAAATTAAAAGTAACATATGAGAAAGTATGAGAAGAGTGTCTACTGGCTGGGATGGGAACAATATAATTTATATAGAAACACACATATCTGGTTGATGAGTTTGTTACCTCTTCCAAACGACACTTGCCTTCTGTGATGGTTAATTTTATATGTCCATTTGGCTTGTCCACAGTACCTAGATATTTGGTCACACATTGTTCTAGATGTCTGTGAAAGTACTTTTTAGGTGAGTTTAACATTTAAATCAGTAGATTTTGCATAAGGCAGATTGTCCTTTATAATATGGAGAGACCTCATCCAATCGGTTTAAGGCCTTAATAGAAACAGGCTGACACCTCCCAGGGAAGGTGGAAGTTCTCCAGCAGACTGCCTATGGACTTTTACGTCAGCTCCTCCTTGGTCTCCAGCCTACCTTGGACTTGCCAGCTTCTACAGTGATGTGAGCCAATTCCTTAAATCTCTCTGTCTCTCTATCTCTGTCCCTCTTTTTCTCTCTGTCTATGCACACACATCCCCTACTGGTTCTGTTTTTCTGGAGAAGCCTGTCTGATACACCTCTTAACAGCCACTAACTATCCTCCTCCATTCCACCTCTCCCTAAAAGACATCGTGTAAGAATTTCAGGCAGGAGAGCAAGTTGACCAAAGACATACCTTCAATTAGGCCTTACAGAATGATTCTTAAATTATTTACTTTAGGCTCCCACACACTTTTGCCATGTTGGCCTTGAAGTACTCTGAGACTAGGTGGAAGGCAGAAGGAAGTAATAGAAACAACTGAGGGACTAGTTTAAGCAAGTCCCAAGGGGACTAGGAAAGTCTTCAGGACTGCAAGAGTATCAGGAGACAGGTCCAAATACGAGTGAGCAGATGGAAGTTTCGAACTGGGAGATGGGGAATGGGCTGGGTATCGGGCTCTGATGCTGACTTTGAAGGTGCCATGAGATGAGGCAGGCTGAAAGAAGTGTCTAGGCCAAGGGCTGGCTTTGCCAGGTGGACTGGAATAGTCCCAATCCATGGTGCATGAAGATGGCCTTTTTCTGTGGCACCTTGCATCTCTTATTTCTAGCTAGTGGTTCTCAAACTGAGCCATAACTAGAATCGCCCCACAATAGTAGCCATGAGGGAAACTACCTTAAGGGAATAAGAGTAAAGGCAAGAAGATCATTTAGGAGCTACGGTAGTCATCTAGACAAAGACTGATGGTGGCTTGGACTTGGGCTATCATGGTTGAGATGGTGAGAGTGGATGCATTAAGGAAATATTTGGAAGGTAAAGCAATCAAACTTGCTGATGGATTACAAATGGAATGTGAAGGGAATAGGGGGATTAAGCATGACTCCTGGGTTCAGGGTCTGAGTGCGCAAATGATGCTATTTGTTGAGATGGGGAGCAGTAGGAGAGCAACAGATCTGAGGGAAACCCATGAATGCTGTTTTGAACACGTCATTTTGAAATTTCTATTAGAAGTGAAAATAATATCAAGCAGCAAATGTATATACATATTGCATATACAGCAAATGAGTATGTTTGAGCTCAGAGAAGAGGTCAGGATGGAAGTATAAGTTAGAAATCCTTAGTTTATAGTTGTCCCTCAAAATCCTGACATTGGATATAATAAGACTCTCAAAACCAGCTGCACATTAAAGTGCTCTGAAGAGGTTTGAAGAAGTGTGTTGTTCTGGGGCCTGTCCAGAGTCAAGAAATCAGAATCTTTTATGTAAGACACTGTTTCCCTTGTTTATTATTTGTTTTTTTTTAATTTATTTATTTGAGAGAGAGAGGACATGCACACATGAGCAGGGGAAGGGGCAGAGAAAGAGAGGGAGAGAATCCCAAGCAGGCTCCACGCTGTCAGCGCGGAGACTGATGTGGGCTTGATCCCACGAACCATGAGATCACGACCTGAGCCAAAATCAAGAGTCAGATGCCTAACCAACTGAGCCATGCAGATGCCCCTATTTATTATTTGTTTACATTCTCCCTGTGATTCTAATGAGACTTTGGAAAGTGTTTTATTCCCCGACTTGTGCAGCCTCCTTTGCTTCCCCATCCTCCAATACAATGTTTCTCCCAAGGCTCTTCCCTCCACCCTCTTCTGTTCTCACTCCACAGGAGTCCGCCTGGCATGGGCATCCATGCTCTTTCAAATTCAAAAGGCAGGCTGATACTACCAAATCTAAACCTCCAGGCCAATCTTTCCCTCTATCTCTGGAATCACATATCCAAGTAGAGTTCTTTCTCTGGGTGTCCTCCAGGTTCTCATACTTAGCAGTCATGACTGATCATATCTTCTTTCCCCCCAAATCTCCCTTCTTCTGCAATGGCTCTGGCTGCCATTCATCCACCCAGGACAGAAATATGAGAATCAGCCTAGATTCTGTTCCTCTCCCTTACCTACTTGCTTAGCTTATCAACCCTCAAATTATATCTATCCCCCTCTCAATGCTCTTTTCTTTTCTTGTTTGTACCTCCATTCAAATGTATTGTGAACTTGCATGGTAACTTATAAGAAAACCACATTTTATATTTATGTTACTTTTAAATGTTTATTTATATAGCTTCCCATGTATGATTTAATGCATGATCATTTATTTCATTGATTAGGGTGGGCACGTAGAGTATTATTGATTGTCTCCTCTTTTCCATTGTTTTTATATAAAATATTTTCTCTCTTTTCCATCGTTGAGTTCAAGCCCTCATCATTTCTCTCTTACTTATCACTCTTGCTCCAGCCCATCCTGCTCTTTTCCATCCTTTACAAGACTAACAGAAGTCCTTAAAATAAAAACCCAATGTGCTGATCAAAAGCATTTAGTCACACCCATATGCCCGAAAGAAAACATCTAAGTCCCCACTGCCTACAAAACCATATCTAACCTTCTATCTACAGCATCATCTTCTCCTTGTCCAGCCTCTGTGGTGTCCTTGCTTGGCCTGTTTTTTTATTATTCTACCACCTTTTTCAGACATACATCTTCAGCCTCAAACACAGCAAATTACTTATAGTCCTTCAGCGATGCCCTCTGCCTGTCCCATCTCTCAAAGCATGGTATATTGCTTCTTCTGCCAGAATGGCCTCCTACCTTTCCAGATCCAGCCAAGCTATATTCAGTCTTCATGGTCGGCTCTTATATGAAACCCTCTGGACTTCTCCAAGGGTCTCTTTCTCCTAACTTGCTGTCATACATTTTATATATCTCCATCATAATAGTTACCCTTTATGATGTATACCATTTCTGTATCTATTGTTTTCCTCTTAAAGAGCCCCTCCAATTATACAAGCTTCAGATCCCACGAAACCTGACAGGGTCTGTGTCTTTTCCCATGTTTGTACCCAAATTAGCTAGTATGGTGTCTTCTTTTTTTTTTTTTTGTAATGTTTTTATTATTGAGAGACAGACCATGAGCATGGGAGGGGAAGAAAGAGGGAGAGACACAGAATCTGAAGGAGGCTCCAGACTCTGATCTGTCAGCACAGAGCCCGACGCAGGGCTTGAAGTCACAAACTGTGAGATCATGACCTGAGCTGAAGTCAGATGCTTAACTGACTGAGCCACCCAGGCGCCCCTAGTATGGTGTCTTCTACATATTAATTGCTTAGTACCCACCAATTCTGTTGCGTGTCAAGGGAATTAATCAAATTAAAACTTTCATTTTATTGGAAGAGAAAATTTACTGTGGCCTAGAAAAATATGCAGTTTGTAACTAGAGAAATATGAATATGAGTCAGGGCTCTGCCACTTCCTAGTTATGTGATTTTGAGAGATTTTGTTAGCCTTAGTTGCAAAATGAGGGTAACAATAATTTTTAACTCATAGAAACACTCCTTATTTTTTTTCAAATGCTTATTTATTTATTTTTGAGAGAGAGAAAGAGAGAGTGAGCATGAGCGAGGAAAAGGCACAGAGAGAGCCAGAGCCACAGAATCTGAATCAGGCCCCAAGCTGTTAGTCCAGAGCCCAATGGGGCTCAAACTCAGGAACTGTTAGATCATGACCTGACCTGAATGAAGTTGGACGCTTAACTGATTGAGCTGCCTAGGTGCCCCATAGAAATACTCTTAACAATACTAGTAGCATTCTGATTTACATATTTAAAGGACTGAATAAGTGTTAGAATATATTGATATTGGTATAAGATTAACCAAATAAATGAATATTTTATATCAAATGTTGAGACTTGTAAGGTGGCTTCAATTATCATAGTATAATATGTCTAATTAAAAAGGAGTTATTGGGGTGCCTGGATGGCTCAGTCGGTTAAGCGTCCGACTTTGACTCAGGTCATGATCTCGTGGTTCGTGGGTTCGAGCCCCGCGTCGGGCTCTGTGCTGACAGCTCAGAGTCTGGAGTCTGCTTCAGATTCTGTATCTCCCTCTCTCTCTGACCCTCCTGCCCACGCTGTGTCCCTCTCTCTCTCTCTCTCTCTCTCAGAAATAAATAAAAACATTAAAATTTAAAAAATAAAAAGGAGGTTTTTTTCCTACTTGACTGTGTATGCATCATTTAGAAAGTACTCACATAGTGGGGCTGTGGCTTTCTCAGTGTGTTCTCAGTTAATTTCAAGGGTAGGACTTGCATACCGTGAAAGTCTGATAAATACAAACTGGTGATTGTGAGAAGCTTAGAGAGTAATAGAAAATCATGGGTAAAAGCTCAACCCATGAAGCCTTATTCCATTACCAACCAAGCCACACTCCATGTTTAAATGGATGGTTGCATTTAATAGTGATCAGAATTTGTTCTATTATCATTAATTGCATTTATACAGTTTCCTCCTCAAATAATATTTCAGGGAAATATGTGCTCAAATTATTTTCCTTAAACCTAGCAGCTTATCTTGGGTAATCCATACACGATTCCAAATACTCAAACTGCATGGAGCAGGTGAGTAGAACAGGGTTTCCAACCGTTTCTAGTTATGGGTTACAGATGTGCTGATACTTTTATTATAATTTTCTATGTGTGTCTTGATATGAAGAGCACTGAGAGGCACTTGTGTAGATAGAGGCCCAATTTACTGTAAGTTAATGGTCGGTTTTCATTTTTCTGTCTGGTTTAGCATGGCCCCCGAGAGTACTGTCCCCAGGCTGCATGTGAATGGTTGAGCTCAGTGGGAGTCTGACTGTTTTAAACTCCTGAACAAGTCTTGTTTATCTGTCCCTTGTTTACCTGTCCCGGCTCTGTCCCTTGCATTCTTGCTTTGATCCTCTGGATCTATTCATTGCTGTCAAACCAGTTTCTCTTGAATGATGCATCTTGAAGTCTTGAGCTTGTGGTACCCTCATTTTAGCTACATGTGCTCATTTAGACATTCTTTACCTCTGTTTGTCCAACAGTAAATAACTTGGGTCATGTTAAGTTCTCAAGAAAGAATCCATGAAACTCTTCTTCTCATTCCTTCGTCATACCAGAAATCAGAACACAGAAGATATTTTCTTAGAATGTGCCCCATGGATCTGATTTTCATACATTTACACAGGTCTGATAATTTTTTCCACGAGCATTTTTTGAATGTCCCCATATGTCAGGCACTGAGCAAGACACTTACTACAGAAGTGAATAACATCCTGTTCCTTCCCTGAGAAACGTTTACATAGTAGAAGATAGAGACGTGTGTAAAAAAATGACTATATTGCAGTGGGAAAAAAGACACATGCATTACTGATGCTAATTATTTCCTTCAAGGATTTCATAAGCTAAGCGTGTATTTTTATTTTATTTTTAATTTTTTTAATGTTTATTTTTTGAGAGACAGAGCTTGAGTAGGGAAGATGCAGAAAAAGAGGGAGACACAGAATCTGAAGCAGGCTCCAGGCTCTGAGCTGTCAGCACAGAGCCTGACGTGGAGCTCAAACCCACAAACCATGAGATCATGAGCCAAAGTCGGAAGCTTAACTGACTGAGCCACCCAGGCACCCCTACTAATTGAGTATTTTTAGAAGTGGGGTCACTGCTGCCAATATTCATTTCCATTTTCTAGTTGGGATATTTCCAGGCAGGCAGGGCAAACAAAGGAAGCAGACAGACTGGGCATACCCCTAGTAAAATCACCTCATTAACCCTGATGCCCCAACTGAAAGATTGCCTCATTTCCCAAGTTATTTTATAATATCTTCTTATCCTAGATCTTAATTTTTGTATGCACCCTGTATCTTCTGTCCCCAACTCCACCTCACCTAGCTGCTCTCACTTGTGCTTCATTACGCCTTCCCTTGTAGCACTTACTATGTAGTATTATAAACCTATGGTCATGGTTTACAATAGAGCAAAGTGAAAACGGCTTTTAAACTTAGTTCCAAAGGAAGGATTTTCCCCTCTGTGCCCCAAACTTCCATGCACTCATTTATTAAAAGGCTTAGGTAAGTTAGTCTTTGTGAGTCAATCAAGTTTTGATTCATGTTTAAATGACAACTCCCACTTCAAAATAAATGAAGAGATTACAGAAAACCTTGCTGCCAGCTTTCGGAGTTGCACCCAAACTAGGCACAGTAAGCTAGAACAAAATTATGAAAACATACTCCCTACTCCTTTGAGACAAATGACAGTCCCTCTTTTGAAAGGGAAATGCCAGCTGTCCAATGCCATAGCAGCATGAACTTTCTTACTTCAGACGACTCTGGCAAAATGATACAAGCCAAAAAGGTGGAACTGATTTGAGCATATCAGAGAAATTTTCTGCTCTTTGGAAAACATCATACCAAAAATATTTTAGATTCATCAGCCAAGGACTTAGGATACCCTCATGTGTGGTGGCCATGATTCCATGGCCAGGTGTATCTTGAAACTATATGGGTCAGACAAAAAATTGGAAAAGGTTCAAAAGAGAAAACTCTAATCTTAGATGATGGACATAAAGTAATTTTCAAATTGAATCTCCATTAACATTATGTGGACTAGGTTGTGCGGAAGATCTGGTAAAATAAATCAGCCCACCAGCCCATGCGGTCAGACGAAACAGAAAGGGCACCGTTGTTCACACAGGAGTCTTCACAGGACCCCACTTGGAACCCACACAAAATCATTCAGTCAGGCAAATCCTAGCTCAGTGGATATATGAAGTGTTAATAATGTATTTAACATCGGCAGAGAGCCCACAAAGCTCTGTTCAGTGTGCTCAGGAAGAATGTGCATGGAGGAAACAGAATAAACAGGCAGGGAAGCAGACAGTTCGATGTGACAGCAAAAGTTCTAGAACAACCATGAGGGAGTGACGCAGAAGGAACACTGAGGGAAGAGACAGCTGGCTCCAGAGGCCCATGGAATGCTTCAAAGGTGATATTTCTTGAAAGAAAAATAGAAGTTTTATAGGCATATTAAGGAGCATGAAAAAGACTGTCCTAAATTTTTAGTTGCCTGTGGCATAGAAGTGATGGTAGGGACAGCAGGAGAGATTTCAGGTTAAACCTTAAGAAATAGTTTTTGTTTAACCATTTTTGACCTATAATAACTTGGATTCTGAAAATGAAGGGTCTGGTAGGACCATCCTATAGAGAAGCTGGACTATATTCTACAGGGAATGGGGAACACACTGAGGTTTTAAAGTCAAAATAGCATGCATGGAATTGTCTGGTAGTAAGATAACTCTGGAGGCGATACGGAACAGGGACTAGAATAGGAAGAAGCTGGTGTCAGGAAGACCAGTGAGGAGTCTCTACAAACAGTCTGGGCATGAGATAAAAACAGCCTGAGCAACGGCAGGAGAGGGACAGAGACAGAGTCAGCTACTGGGACTCAAGTAATAGTTCTTCCTCTGCTCTGCTTTATATCGCAAGGAACTAACTTCCCTTCCTGGTCTCAGGTGCTGACTAGCTGCTATATGTTTGGCCAAGAAGAAGCAAAAACTATAGATTGAGAGGAGGAAAGAAGCCAAGGTTGTCCCATTGTCCTTCTACCCCTAAGACTGATAGTGGCCTCCTACTTTGGCTAAATGTCCCCTCTCAACTCTTCCATTACCTACTTAAACCAATTTCCTGAATTATAGTCTCTCTGTTAGATACACCTGAAGAGGTGTCTATTCCCTTGACTGGACAATAGGAGAATTAATACAAAAGAGGTAATTGATACAGAGGACAATACACAAGGATTAATGACCATAGATATGGAGGTAAAGGAGAAGGTGGCAGCAAGGATAACTCTGGTCCATCAAAGTAGTGATACTGAGGGAGAAAAATAATTCTAGCAAATTCTGCCTGAGAGAATGTTCTACATGCTTTCCATACAGTAATGAATTTGATCCTCACAACAAATTCTATGAGGTAGAAACTTAGTCTTATACAGTTTTACAGGTCAGAAAAACAAGGTCTGGAGAGTTTAAATAATTTATTCACAGTCACAAATTAGTAAGTGATAGAAAGCCTAATAGCCAATAACTAGAGAGGGGATAGAGGAGAAGGATCAGAAGGCCAGCTTATATCGCTTATATCTGGCCACATGGTATACCAGTACTTGCCAAATATCTACTTCTAAATGCTCTGTGGTTGGAAGTATAGTCTGTAGTTTAAGAGACAGATTAAAGATGGACGTGTGAGTCCTTGTTGTATAACTAAATGCCAAAGCCATAGTGGCATGTAGAAAAATACCAAAATGGGGGGAGGGGGAGGTGAGGGGCGGGTTAAAACTTCAGTAGTGAATGCTTTTGCATAAATGAGGCAAGAAAATTGGCCCATTCCCTCAAATGCAGAGGTCATGGACGAGATGACTTACCACCAATAAGATGCTTTCTAAGTTACCATGCTACACTGCTATGATATAATCCCCAAATTTCCCTGTTGCATCACTAACTTGTCACCACTTAATAAATTAGATTGGGAGTTTCTTGGCAGCACTGACTGTATATATTTCAACCAGTCAATCAAACAACAAGTATTTACTGAGCTTTTGGTAAATGCCTGGCTATATATTAGGTCCTGTAGGGGATTTAAGAGAAACCCAAGACACTTGCTCTTCCCCGAGGTACTTCATATAGGAGATTTGTTCAATATTCTTACGTCTTTCCTGTGACTTCACTTGAAGCACCACCACACACACTGAGACGCTCAGTCAGTATTCATAGAATAGGTTTTTAATGACAGGAGGTGATTGACATTCTTTCACAATTTTCTTCCAAAAAAATCTCAGTTTTATAATTTAGGGCACGTTAAAGATGTTTAAAATGTCCCAACTAGTCTTAAGGAACTTCTTTGTTGCTAAAAGATGTAAGTTGTAACATGAGGTGATTAATTTAACATTTATTGAGAGTATTCCCTACATTAGTGCAAAGGGATAAATCCTAAGAATACAAAAAGGGGTAAAACTTAGTTTCCTGAGAATGACATGGAATAAAAGCAATGATTGTAAAGCGGTATATAAAGTGTTACAATGGGGCTGTTCAGACAAGCTCAAAAAATTCTAATTCAGCCTGGGAAGGTTATCAGACATGCCTACAAGAGAAGGCAGAGCTGGAGCTAAGTCTTGGGAGACAGATCCAATTAACTGGAGAAGAGGATAAGGTATCCTCGATGGAAGTAAGGATGCTCGATGGTATAGAGGTGTCAGAGCACACCAGACATCCAAGGGCCATGTGTAAGTCCGAAGAGCTAAAAAGAAAGGAATATGTTCATGTGCCACATACACTAAGTCTGGAAAGTTACGGAGATCAGAGCTGAAGGGCTGGGTAAGTTATACAGAGGGGTTTGATTATATCCCCACAGCAGCAAGAGGAGCCACCGAAGGATTTTAATTAGGGGAATGAACCGATCATATTTACTTCCGAATAAAATCACACTAATAGTACACGGAACATGTATCTGCTGTTGGCTGTGAGGGGTAGGAAGGAGTAGAAAGTGAGACAGAAACAGCACATAGGAGGCAGTTGTAGAAATCCAGGCGAGAAACTGTGAGGGTAACGTCTTACTCAAGTCAGCCAAGAATCCTGCTCACAATGACCTTTGGTTTGGATGTGTAAACACAAGGAATTTATTTTCTCTATCTTTCTTTTTTAATGATTATTATTTAATGTAGGTTATAACCCTTCCTGGAACAGTTCACTAAGACCCCCGGAAAGAGGTGGCCATTAAAATTAAGCTGAGTGAGATGGAAAGTGGGGCTGTAAAAACTCCACCGCAGCCACCTGGAAACAGAAAATGCTGGGTTTGTGAGTCCTGGCAGGCTTCATGGGAAGGAACTCTGTGCTTTCAGTAAAAAGAAGGGACGGGAGCTGGATTCTTTTGATTAGAGTTTTCAATTTTAACCTTAAAGTAAGAAGAGTTTAGGAGAGTAGGGCAAGGGTCACCCTCTGTCTTTCCTAATTCTAAGAATATAAGCTTCAAAACCCTTTTGTACTCAGTAAACAGTAATGGAGTTGGAAGAAATTTTCAAAGCCAATAATATTAAGAGATAATTTTTGAAGATGTAAAATCATGACTCTCGGGCAAATATAAAATGAATACAGGTCAAGGATTTTCTTTAACTCATTAATTAATGAGAGAACCAGTAAGATCTTCAAACTCATCTTAAAGTTATTTAAGAATCTGAGTGTATGTAGGCAATGTAATAAATTGATGGGTTAGATACAAAATCGGTTAACGTCCAACAGATCCATCAACCTTTTAGTTACATGTTCTACCAGACAGTAATTATTTGCATCTCTGCTGGGCAAAAATTTCCATGGTAACCTTTGTTCCTAAAGAGTTATAAAACAGACAATCAATAGAAAGTCACAGTCAGCACTGCTCTGAGAGAGCATCCTGTAATCAGAGACCTATTTCTAATCGTTGGATAACTTTTCTGACAGAGCTTTTGGTGAGAATGGAACTTTACAACTAAAGTGCAGGGAAACAGCAAGGATAACAAAGTCCGACTTGGACATAAAAATAGCATTGACACATGGACCTTGAGGGTGTTATGCTGAGCGAAATAAGTCAG
The DNA here is from genome assembly GCF_008692635.1 of Crocuta crocuta. Classification (NCBI taxonomy): domain Eukaryota; kingdom Metazoa; phylum Chordata; class Mammalia; order Carnivora; family Hyaenidae; genus Crocuta; species Crocuta crocuta. Next base: position 4,867,456 of record NW_027527549.1, on the reverse strand, counting down.
GCAGAGAAGGACAAATATCATATGTTTGCACGTATAGGAGGATTAGGAGGAACTTGATGGAGGAACAAGGGGGAGAAGAAGGGCAGAAATGGTGGGGGAAAGGGAGAGAAGCAAACCATGAGAGACTCTTGAATGCTGACAAAAACTGAGGACTGATGGATGTGGGGGGAGGGGGGGATGGGCATGGAGGAGGACACTTGTGGGGATGAGCACTGAGTGTTATGTGGAAACTAATTTGACAATAAACTATTAAAAAAAAATAAATAAATTAAAAAAAATAGCATTGACACACCAGTATGAAAATGGGTTAAGCATATGAATTAACAAGAATTAACAAGTCAAAAAAGAAGAAACAAAAATGACAAATAGACATACGAAAAACATCTACTCTCACAAGGAGTGAGAAATGCTACTTAAAACAATAAGGTATCAAATTCGCCCAACAAGTTAATAAACACAGGCTCAGTTGATGATACCTAGTGTTAACAGTCAGCGTAGGGGAGTATAAACTGAGAACGAACGGCGCTCTGGCTCATTCTCCAGTCCTTCGGGCTCTTGTCCGCTGTATAGTGTGGTACACATTCCTGCTCCAGAGTAGGAGAACTGGCAAGAATAGAAACCAGGGAAGCCCCCTTCTGCTCTAGAACCTGCAGCGTGTGCTGGGGTTCCCTTTGTAGCACTCTCCAGCCTAGTAAGGACAGGCTGCCCCAGAGAATTCCTAGTCAGCTTCCAATAAAGAAAAGTCTCCCAGCTTTCCCACTCTGGGGAGCCACTGTTGAAAATGATCAGTGAAGGGGGAAGATTTGCCAGGCCTTGGAATTAAGAGTCTGGTGCTGGTGTTTTGGTGCCCTTCATTCTTTGTTCTATGCCCTTTTGCTTTATTGCAACCCTTGTCCCCCTTCTCTCCTCACCCTACTCCTCTCCCATAACATCTCCCTCTCTCTGTCACTCTTTCTTTCTCTCTCTCTCTCTCTTTCTCTCTCTCACACACACACATGCACACACACGATAGTCACATTTTCAAACAACTCTCTTTTAGCTGGAAAATAAATGTGGTAAACTCATCCACATGGTGTTTCCTGATTTTTTGTGTTTGCATTTCAAAAGAAACTATCTATTTAACCCATATTTGGGCAACATATAACCCAAGTCTCTGCTGACAGAAGTCCAAGCTTCCTTTGAATGGAGAAGACAAAAAAAAATCAGACTGACAGACAAAGTAAGTGCTTTGAAGGGGCCAACCGTATAAGTGGTATATTTTCAGAAAATATGGGGTATCATTGAGGAATGCCCAAAAAATTAAATTTTTGTCCTTGGGGTGCCTCACTCCTTAGTTCAGGCAAATAATAATGCTTCTCTGACCAAACTGTGAAAAAAGTTGTTACCTTGGGTGAACACCATACAGTAAGCATAGCACTACTGAGGAATTTACTATTTCTCATTATCACATGGAGTACTAAGGATACATAGTGGGTAAAACATGGCTCTTTGAACTCAGAACGCTATGAGACCTTGGACTATCAGTGAATTTAAATTAAGAAGAAGAACATAACTAAGATGACATTTATTAAGTGCTTACTATGTTCCGGATACTGTTCTAAATAATTTATACATATCAACTCATTCCTAGCTTGGATCAAAGAGAAACAACACTGTAAAGCATATACTATTATGATTCCCATTTACAGAAAACTAAAACAAAGAAGTAGCTTAATTTAAGTAACTTGCCCAAGGTCATCACACAGTTGCTAAATGGCAACACGTTCTATATTAATAGAAATCTATCTATATATTTACCTATCTATTCTTAGTCCAACAGGTAGAGGGGGGTGACCCAGACTGGGTAGTACAAGGAAATCTGCAGACTCCCTACCCTAATAGATAGATTAACAATTCAAACAGAAGTGTTTCTGCTTCCGTGTGTCTTCTTCTCACCCGGAAGCTTGGCAGAAATGTGTTGCCATTGCTGTGTCTACTTTTCACTGTTGCCCCTTGCCAACAACTGCAGTTTGGGAAGGAGTACTTCTGGCCGGAGTGACAGTGCCCAGGGCTACCCTCTGTAAGAGCACTCCTAGCAGCACCTCCGAGCCACCTCTGTACCTGCAGAGCTCCAGGTGCAGCTGAAGACTACAGGCACCACCTGGCCTCGCCACCAGGCTCTCCAGAGACAGCAACTGAAAGGTGTGATCTAGTGGTTGGAAAACCTCCCATGAGCATCCCTGCAGACTTCCAGCAGTAAACCATGGTCCTCTAACAAGTCAGATGACTGCCAGACTGGCCGGGAGTGGGGAGAGACACATATTTTACTCCTTCGGACTGAAAAAGAGGAAATTCTGATTCATTGGCAGGCAGGCTTTGGAAAGAGAGGACCAGTTGTGGTGATTGATGCTTCCTGGTATTATGTATAAATTCCTATAATTAGAAATCTCTTTAAACAACATACATATATACTCAAATATACCCACAACCTAGTCATGTGGATTTCCACTAACTCCAAAGTCCAGAACCCTGGGAGAATAATTTTCACGAGGTGAGCATTGAGCATTGAACCTCCTCTTCCAGGAAAAAGAAAAGTTTTCCAGAGGCATCTTGCTGCAATTGCTTCAAGAGAATAGCTCACTTAGCCCATGAATTCTATGAATTCTAAAGGGTTTGACAATAGAGGGAATAAGTGTGTTTTCATGGTGATCAAGATAAAAAGAGATCGTATTGCTTTCATAGTATTTAACAAGTGCAAGTTTAATTTCTATGATATTTTTCCTTTTGTTTACTTTATCCGTCAAACTCTATGGGAGGTGAGAGATTATCAGGATACCAGAGATTCTTCTGCAATGGGAAGAAAGATTCTGATACGGAAACTGGAGGGGACTAAAGAAAGAGATTTTAAATTCTTTATAATGAAAAGGGAAGATCATCTCTCCTGAATGATTTAGACGTTCATTTGAATCCATTTTTTTCACCACCTACACTCCAAGGCTTTCCTTCTGTGATTCCAAGTCCCCTGTTGCCTGTTTGATTGTTTCTTCCTGTATAGCAAAGCTTTATACCATCTAGTCTTGCATTATCATTTCCACTTCAAAACTATTACTCTCCAAAGCTGAATAACCTCACACTTCACATCTATCAAGGTATTCCTCCCTTTATTTATACTGCATCATTATCTCCCTGAAGTTTCTCTTTTCTGCATTTTCTGTGAACTTATTGGGAGGAAGAAAAAAAGAAGCATTGGTTTTCTCCAGGCTTAGTATCCCTAAGAATTCACCTCAGTTTTAGAAAGTGACCATAACTCATTTATTTCTCATTCCTTGCATTCACACCGCCCTTGAAAGAAAAGACATTGTGTTAACACAATAAACCTTAGGCTCTCTAAATACTCAAGAAGTGTAGCAGATGATGACGGTGAAATTTCTTAAATAGCTTATCAAAATCAATGAAACCCAAGACATCTCTTATCTACTAACATTAGCATTTAACGTCACTTTCCCAAATCAATAGTTTTACATTTTAAGCGCTCTGTTTTCTGGAGTTAGAGAACAAAGTGTCAATTAATTAGATGTGCTGGTTATAAGAAGTTGCCTCATACACCATATGGGCCACTGATTTTCAGGAAATTGCGATATAACAAAATACTCTCAATGCCAGACTATCTATACTGAAAAATCTAATTTTTATTATTGGTTATGGCAAAGGTAATTTGGGAACGTGGGTCATCTCAAAGTCATTGTAATGAATTTTAGTTACCATGTTTCTGGCTAGTAGATGGAGCACCATCTTGTCAGTCAGAGGAGAGTTCTAGACCTATCTTGGCCAACTAGCAATATGACCAATAAGCCAATCCCCTCTGGGCCTTCCCTTCCTGACATGATGAGACTAAATGATTCTGTAGGTCCATGTTAGCTCTTACAATCTATGCCTACATGATCACACCCTGGGGGAGTGATCGTTTAACCTATTTCCAGCTAATGGAATGCCATGTTACTTAAGCTTTACTTTAATCCCAATGATTACAATATATGTGATTTCTTAAAAAATAAATAATTAACAATGCTAGAAAAACATCCAAGTACTTGAAGACCAAAGGTTTTGAAAATGGCTTCAACTCAGTTAATCCACTCTATTCTAACTTTGAAGAATGTGATTTCCAGAGAAATGTGATTTGTCCAGACTTCTCATTGGTCAGTGATGATATGAAATATCTACACCAAACCCTTCAAACTCTCTACCCCAAAACACAGCAAGGACAAATATAGAGCCAAAATTACAATTGAAAATCTCCAGGGGACCAGACAGGATGATAGAACTTCTTGATTTTCTTAAATCTGGGAAATGCTGAAGGGCTCAGAGGGAAATGCACAGGGAAACACCCACAGCAGAGGAGAGTTCATGAGTCTGGTCCAGGAAGGAGTGAGCAGCAAGGAAGCCCAGAATCCACTTGGAACCGTAAGTAGAAAGTACATGAGAACTGGAAAACCAGCCTTGTATAGTACGTGGCTTTGAGGTCCACAGATTCATAGGGCTAGTTACCCAAAAATGAGAGATTAACTTGATAACTGGAGTGAGTCCAGCGAAATCACAGGGCTCTGTGGAATAATATATAGGAGTATTCTGATATTCCCACATACCCAGAACTCCATCAGAAAGCATTTTGTGTTGAAGATGATATTAAAGTATAATTACAAATCTCATAATTGATAAACTAGCATTCAGGAGAGAGAGAAGATACTTACTACAATAGGGGAAATCTGCATAACAAGAACTAGAAATAATGTAACAGTCTGAATGAAACCTAAGTGTGTCTAAAATGTTCTCATTTATTAAGGAATGAATGTAACATAAAGTAGAAACAGGATATTTAAAAAGAAAAGGTAGATTTGAGAAATAAATAAGTAGAATTTCAGAAATAGGAAATATACTCACTGATATGAAAAGCCAAGTGTATGGCTTAAATAACTAGATACAGCTGAAGACAGAATTTGAGAATTAGAAATCAAATCTAATGGAATCACATAGAAAATCAGCCAGGAAAGACTGATGGGATGGAATATATAAAAGAGAAGTTAAGAGACAAAGAAGAAAGAATTGAATTTTTATTTTGTTTATTTGAGGAACAGAAGGAAAGAAAAAGGGAATAAAGAGAGATCTTTGGAAAAAATCATGTATATGATTTTCCAGAATTGAAGAAATGTGTGATTCTGTAGATTGAAGAAGCAGACTGAGTTTTGAGCAGGATAAATAAAGATAAATCCAACCTAGACAGGTTGTATTGGCATTTCATGTCATTAAAGCCCTTAAAAACTATGAGAAGGAAACAACAGGTGACTTATTAAATGAATGCTCACCCATAATAGCAGATCAAGTTTAAAGTTGAAGGAAGATTTCTGAAGAGTAAGGGAAAGCAAGTCTACTGAGAATTCTATAGGCAACTAAAACATCCTCAAAGAATGACATCAAAAGACTGCATTTACTACCTCTGGATCCCTGCTAAAAGAATTATAGAAGGATGTACTTTAGCAAAATGAAAATTTAATATGGAAGGAAAGAAAGATGAGGAAAACTAGATGTGCAAGTAGGCAAAGAAATTGGTAAACGTGCTTGTTAAGTCTAAATGTTTGTTGTTGTTTTAAAGAAAAGGTAATAACTAACAAGGATTGGGTTTAAATCAATTTGGAACTAAAATTCTAGCCAATCATAACATGAAAGAGTTAAGCTGTCCTAAAGTCCTTCTGTTGTTTAGGAATACATGAAGATATTGGTTATTTTTTATTATGCATGTTAAAAATGTAAAGGCATGAATTGCCAAAATACATTCTACTGCCATTCTAGTGTTGCTGGACACTTAGGTTGTGTCCAGTTTGGAGCTATTATGAATAATATTGCTGTGAACATTCTTGAACATCTCTGTGTGCACATATGATCCTATCTGGTGGTGGAGAAGAATGTAGTACAGCAGTTCACAGCATAGATTATTATCACAAGCAAGTCTATCAACATACTCTATGATTCGATTTTTCAAGAAAAGTGCTACACACTGTTCACCTCAGTGGTTACCTTTGAGGAGGAAGGGAAGGTTAGTGATTGGGAAGGACATCAGCGGCCTTAGGAGTATGAGTAATATATTCTTTCTTTTTTTTATTTAAAAAAAATTTAATCTTTTATTTATTTCTGAGAGAGAGAGAGGCAGCATGAGCAGGGGAGGGTCAGAGAGAGGGAGATACAGAATCTGAAACAGGCTCCAGGCTCTGAGCTAGCTGTCAGCACGGAGCCTGATGCGGGGCTCGAACCCACGAACTGTGAAATCATGACCTGAGCCGAAGTTGGACACTCAACCGACTGAGCCACCCAGGCACCCCTGTAATATTCTATTTCTTGACCTGATTGGTGGTTACCTATCATGTGGCTATATTTCTCTTATGATAATTCATACAGCTGTAAAATTATTACCTGTGCATTTTTCCATATACTCATTACACCTCAATAAAAATAGTTTATTTTTTAATGTAAGGTTATCACCAAAGTGATCTAAATTGTATAACTTCAAAAAGTAATTTTTAAAATGTGATTAAACAACAGAAGGCAGAGAAGGAGAAATAAAAATAATAGAAAAAATAAAATAATATGGCAGAAATAATCCAAGTAGATCAAGAATCATAAGAAATGTGAATGGATTACACAACATCGGAAGACAATTATGAAACTGATTTTAAGAAATTAGCTAAATGCTGTTTACAAGAAGCATAGGTAAGATGCACAGAAGGGTTCAGAATAAGGGAGGTTGTGAGATGTATATTTGTTTTCTACTGCTTCTGTAACAAATTACCACCAACTAACTTGCCTGAAGGAAAACAAATATATCATCTGACAGTTCTGTGAGTTAGAAGTCCAACACGGGGGGCACCTGGGTGGCTTAGTCGGTTAAGCGTCTGACTTTCGCTTAGGTCATGATCTCGTGGTTCGTGGGTTCGAGCCCCGCATCGGGCTCTGTGCTGACTGCCAGCTCAGAGCCTGGAGCCTATTTCAGAGTCTGTGTCTCCCTCTCTCTCTGACCCTCCCCTGCTCACGCTGTCTCTCTCTCTCCTAGAAAAAAAAAAATTTTAAAAAGAAGTCCAACACAGGTTTTACAGAGCTAAAATCAAGGTGTAGGCCAGACTGGGTTCCTTTGTGGAGGCCTCTTGCCTTTTCTGGCTTCTAGGGTCTGCCCACATTTCTTGGGTCATGACTCTTCTTCCCCATCTTCGGAGCCAGCCACAAGGGGTCGAGTCTTTCTCATATCATATCATTCTGACCTTCCCACTGTCATTAAATCTCTTTCTCTGACTTTCTCAACCTCCCTTTCCTACTCTCCAGCATCGTTATGATTACATTACCCAAGCTAATCTCCTTTTCTAAGGTCATCTAATTAGCAGCCTCAGCTCCATCTGCTACTTTAATTTCCCTTTGCCTAATATAACATATGCACAAGTTCCAGGGATTAGGATGTGGACATTTTTGGGAGATCGTTATTCTGCCTACCACAGATATATTTGGCAAGCAGTCACCAAAGAAAGCTGATGCAGTGATAGTAACATCTTGCATAATAGTATTTAAATAAAAATATATTAGTAAGGAAAAGGGAGAAAGGCCTACTGATGAGATCTGTAAGAAGATATACAGTGGGGTTGGCCGGATAAGAATTAAAGCCAGGATTTGGACCCAAGTTTTGTGTCTGCTGGTTTAGTGTTCCTACTAACAAAAACCTCTGAAGAATACAGACCAATAGAATCTTCCACTTGAAGCTCACTGTATGAGTGCTGGTAAATTTCTTGTCCCGAATGAAAATAATAATTACGACCTAGACCACAGAGCTGTTGTAAGAAATACCTCAGGATTGAGGCACACTCAGCTATCCTATAAATGTTAAATAAAAATAATATTTCCTGTATCCTTACTAGGGTTGGGCGAATCCAGATGTATATTGTACTTTTCACATATTTCAAAATATTTTCAAATGTTTTGGTTTGGGTTCAATAAAAACCTCAAGTACGTTTTGCCAAGTGCTTTTTCCATTAATTATTCAATCCATTTGTATTTCAAGGGAAATTCAGTCCACATGTTTCTAATTCATTTAGCACTAACTCATCAAAATATTGTTTCTCTCAGTGCTATTTTCTATCCAAAAGGCTTTTCAAGCCCTCTCCTCCTTTTTTTATTTCTTAGAAACAAAAAGATACAATTTGCCAAGGGCAAACCCTAGTCAAGTACCAGAAGGTTTACTGCAGCTAGAGCTTTGAAAGTCTTCTGTCAAGGTATCCTGGTCCCCATGTTACCTACTCTCTGGCTTCCTTGACTTCTTTTTTCCTTTGACCCATAGGAATTTCAGGCTTAGCATCCCCGGAGTCTACAGGCCTGCAGACACTTTAATTTTCTTGCTGAATCCTTCCCCCTTAATAAATACCTTTGGAGGCTGGGGCCAGTAAAATAATGGATTCCTACCACCTTCCAAAATACCCTCATGGGAACTGTGGCCAGCCTTAAAACTAGATACATTTAAAAAATCTGATCTCTTAAGTGGGTAGTTTGTATGTGTGTGATATCTTACGTGTGTTTAATGTTGTCTTAACTCAACAGTGCCTAAAGGGTAAGGAACTTGATAGTATGTTCATTGTGAGTGCTCCAAAAACAGCAAGAGCTGTGCTTGAGAGTGAGCTCCCACATCACTTACGGAGCCTTCTTGCCAAAAAGGTTTAACTTGAATCTGATCATAAGGAGATTGTGGAACATTCTACAAGACAGTTTCTCTGACTCTTCAAAACTCTCCAGTAAAAGCTATCAGGAAACTTTTCTAGATTAAGGTGAATTAAAGAGATGAGACAACTAAATGCAACATGTTAACTGGATTCTGAGTTTAGAAAAATATCTATAAGGACATTCTGAGACAGCTGGAGAAATTTGAATATGTTACATTTCTTGGGTATGATAATGATTTGATTGTAGAGAAGTGTGTATATTCATATGTATATATACACACATTCGTGTGTGTGTGTGAAAACAAAGTAAATATAGCAAAGTGTTAACACTTGAGAAATCTGCATATACCCACCCCCACAGCTGTACATATACCCACCCAGACACACATACTCATACACACCCACACACAGGAAATATGTAGGAGACTCCTCTCAGCAAATTTGTACACATCCACTTCCACTCAGAAGTCAGTCTGCCCTCTTATTTCAAGGGGCAAACTTTAGAATCTTGAGGTTGACAGTTTTGCCACAATGCCAAGTTCAATATGCGTAAATGTTAGCTATTGATAATAATGTTGCAAAAGGGTATTGTTGCTGTATGTACAAGTAGACATTGTAAGACAGGAATTCCCAGTGGTTAACAGACTGATGAGCTTTCAAAAGTCCAAGGACCACCTAAAGATGCATGTCCATACATTTCTTCCTGGTGAAGTGTACATAATTTTCATCAGATGTATAAAGGAAACTTGAAGAGATTTTTTTTCAGCTGCTTTAAGAAGTTTCTAATTGAGTATTTCCTTTATTAAGAGAAACCTCAGACAAATCTCTAATTTGTCATTGCTAATAATGCAGGTGTCACTTTATACCAAGAAATTCACAGCAGCTAGTAGAAGTCCTTCAGCAAAATTGAAGTCTTTTCACCAGCTACACACATTAATTGTCCACATGTGCAGAGACTACTCCCTGAGAAGCTCAACACATTGGTAAGACATTTAAATAATCACTTTGCATGCCAGAGAAAGGAAAGATAGTGGAAAGCTGGTTGCCAAGCAGTGGTGGGCTCGTTCATTTTAAAGATTGCAGCATGCAGCCCCCCAGAGTATGAAAGGAGAACTGACTGTGCTTTCTTTCTAATTAGAGCAGAATTAACCTCAGCAGCGTGACTTGTGTGCTGGAAGGGAATTTGGAACATCATTGGTTTATGGGACACAATTGTACACCAGGTGGTCCTAGTTAGGTGAGAGACTTTTTGTTAAAATAATCCTTCTTTGGCTTTATTCAGCACAATAAAACCACTAAGATGTTTTCCCATATGAAGTATTTCTACAGGCACATTCAAAATGTTAATCCTTATTTTTTATATGCATTTTTCATGACTCCTAAGAAGTTTACCAGGTTGGGAGATTTGCAAAAACTGGTCCCTTGACAAAGTCATGGGATGCTTTTTACCACAACAGGTTTGTTTTGTTTTCACGTGAGGCCAAAGTACTTTCATAACATCCCTCACTATGGACGTCACGAATAGGATCAAATATTGTTATCCTAACCTTACAAATGAAGGCAAGGGTCTCCCAGTGACTTTTAAAGGCTATCAAATTCTGAGTTAGTATTGCACCTTCATTCTGGGGTGAATAGTCCAGAATTTTACCCGTGCTGAACATTCTGTGTAATACAAAGTTCTACTAATGAAACCAGCAATGGGCACTTTTATTCTACAAATTCAAAATAATATAGTACATATTACACATATAGATGTGTATGTGAATCCATCTATAAAACAATCCCTGATATTTGGAGCAACCACCTGAGGCCCTGAATATTTCTAGAGTCTGTAGAATCTTCACTGAAAGATAAAAGTCCATGCCCAGGAGAGCTTTACTCATACTCAGCTTGGTGTGTTGGAAAGAATTCAGACCTGGATTTGAATTGTGAAGTCATCGATATTATTTATGTGACCTTGAGAAAAGTTATTTAGTCTCTCAGAGCTTTATCTGTTTTCTTCATCGTGTTTTTATGAGGACTGAGACATCTTTTGATTGCCCTCGTTTGATTAGATTACTCAATTAAGCCTTTTTTTTTTTAACATGCTTCATAGTAGAGTTCACCTCCATATCTTGGCCATTTAAAATATAAATATATACAGTCTTCTCTATTTCAAGTGCCAATCATTCCATAGGAGTATATATGGGTATTTTAGACACAGCAAAAAGAATGAAACTATAGATTTTGTCCATGTCTTATACCACATTAGTAAAAGTGTCAGGAAACAGTACATATGATTAATGCTGCTGAAATAGGCAGGAAATTATTCAGGTGGATTCAATCAACCCAGCCAAACATATAGGTAGCTTATTAAACTTTAGACAAAAGTCTACAGGCACTTAATACATAATGATGACTCTAGGCCTAAATTAAGAGCGCTCCCCACCCCCATGCACAGCCGCGCCTACAACACACTGCCTAGAAGTAGCCACTCTTCTTACAGCTAGAGTTCTTGACCTGCTTTTCAGCTTTTTTTTTCCTCTCTGAAAGTAAGACACGTGACCTTTCTAAGCCCCCTAACACAGAGCCCTTGCGGAAACACTGTGCCATTGAGTTTGCCCTTGAGGTTGTCTCTTACCAAAGCAAAGGCAGTGTGAAATTGACATGCTGCTTATTCTCAACTACACCCTCAGACCTGCGAGCTCTTCCGCGTTGACTGGGATTTTGAAGGAAAGGAGGCACAATATGGATATAATGCAGCTGGAAGACGACAGTTTTGTACAGAAAGGATCCTGCACCTGGCTCATGGGGGTCAAACTGCACCTTAGGTATTTAAAGCAGTCGTAGAGAAGACAAGGTAAAGTGCTTTTCAGAATTCACATATCTTAGTTACTATCACTGCAGCAGGAAGTGTGGCCTTGTCCCTGCTCACTTTTTAGGATCCCGTCACCTAGGTTTAGTTAGGAGAGACATGTCTCCTCTACTGGCCAAGCCCAACCTGAAATTCCCTTAATTACCACAAAGGGGTTCACTGCTTTTAAAATCAGCTCAGAAAGAGCTTAATGTGGCAGTAAAAGCTCAGTCTCCAGTCCCAGTCCTACTATTTATCAGCCATTGGACCTTAATGATAATAAAATGACTTATTTATCTAAAGCACCTCGTGTTCAAAGACTAACAGATATATTTGTGGCATGGAAGTCTTTTGAGAAATCTAGACTACTGATTTTTACTAGAAAACCAAACATAAGAATAATAGTAACGATATTAATGGGTGCATGTGCTGTAGATTCTGCATAACCGTGAGGGACAGACACAATTTGGGACCATGGGAAACGCAATAGAATTCTAGCCGCAGTTCTTGCATTCAAGAGCCAGGTGCTTTGGGGCAAGTTATTAGAATGCCCGAGGTCTCCATTTTTCTCATCTGTGAAATGAGGGTGTCAGACTACATCAGCATTTCCCAGAGTGCGTTCCCTGGAGCATTCTATAGAGTTTGCTCCCCTACCCTCACTCACTTCCACCTCCACGAGAATGAACAGTCTGGCGAAATCCATTTGCAGGCAGTCTCTGTGGCACAAATTTATCTTGTGCATATCCAAAAGGAGTATTTATTGTTTACTATTTTCGAAAGAAGGGAAAAAGTATTTCAACCAGCAGCATACCTACATACGCCTGACACTTTTTAAACTGGGTTTGTTGTAGCATCATTTGGTTGCCAGATATATGGAAAGCAGGAAATGGGCAGTTTGGGCCGACAGCATTAGTTATTTTCTCCTCAGTTAACAGCAAGTCCTATCCTCCAAGCTGCCACTTGGCTTCAGAGGTCTTCCTGAGTCATCCACCAATTGTCTCAGTTAAAAATAGGACCGTGTCATGTGGGAGAGATCGCCACCACAAGCAAGCATGACCTTATTTAACATTACATGCTTGCCCATAGCTTCTTTTTCCTAAGTGTCTTTGAAAAGCCCACCAAAATCTAGGTATTAATCTGGACACTGCAGACATGAGTCATTTTCAAGGAAGGCAAGGAAAGGCTTTTCAAAAGTAAACAACAACAATAAATGTCTCCCAATACAAGGCCTTTAGGAGATGGTGGGGAAGAGAAACAAGGCTGTCCAGGGAATTTTTTGTTATTGTTAATTTGTTTTCTGTTTTGCGTCATTTTTTAAAAAAACTCTGAAGGAGTTTGTATAACCCAAAGGAAATGGCATTCTTTTATAAAATAGGGTGGTGGTCTCTGAGGNGCTGGGGCACCCTCTGCCAGCACATCTGGATTCTTGCCTTAAGTTTACTGCTGGCCCATTGGTGGCTCTGATCCAATCACCTACTTCAGTGCGTCTTTGTGAATATGTGCATATGTTAATTTTAAAGTGGAAAAATACCACAAACTCAACCTGTAAATTTTAGGAAAAAGAGGAAAGAACCGCTCATAATACCACCATCTGAACACTAGGATTATTTTTACACACATCTCTCTAGTCTGTTATAAATATGTTTATTAGTTATGTAGTTGTAATTCTAATGTATAAATTTTTTTTCATTTAACTTATTTCATTTACACTATATTATAAGCTTTTTCCCATAAGGATACCAAACCTCATGTTATTCTTTAAGGGCTATCTAAAATTTCATCAGTTTATTTACTTACTTATTCCTTTATTGTAGGACTGTTCATTGCTTCAAATTACAGATGACCCTTCAATACGCATCTTTGTGTAGTTGTCTTTTTATTATGTTTTGAATAGTTTACAAAAGATTATTCATGGACCTGAAATCAGTGAGTCAGATGAAGTAAACTATTAAGAGATCTCAGTATAAAATGCTAAATTTCTCTCTAAAATGCCTGGGTCTCTCTCTGCCATCCCACCACAGTGTGAATAACCTTAGTTCTTAACCCGTAGGAAATGTTTCTACTACCTCCAAAGGATCTTTGTTCTCATTTGCAGTTTTTTGATTACTAGTAAAATCAGGTCCTAACCTTCTGGCTGAAGACAATGTGGCGCTCTGATAATGCCTGCTTTCCCCTTAACAGTATTTTAATAATTTGCAAGTTGGTAGACCCAATGCTCTGACCCTCAGGTCAAAGGCAGGCCTCAAGTTACAGGGCAATCAATCAAGAAAAGCTCTCTGCTAGCTTTCCAGCCCAGCCCCCTGCCCACACTGAAGCAGAAAATTGTGCTTTTCAAGGATTGCCCTGGGTTCCCGGCTAGGCATTCGCAGCCCTTAGTTTCCTGAAGTTTGGCGTCTCTCTCTGCACTTGTTACAACGCATAGTTCTGTGTGCTCAATATTCGTGAGACACCTATTTGGGGCTAGATAATGTGGCAGGCTCTTGTGACTCAAAATAAATTGAGATACAGGCTCAGGGAGTTTAAATGTAGCACAGTGGTTCTGGAACCTGTTGGTCATAGACATACCTGAGGATCTTCCAGAAAAGAAGTTGCCTGGATTTACCTCAGACCTATGTATTTCTCACAAGTTACTTGAGGTCATCCAGGCTCAGGAGCCTGTGACCTAGAGCTTGCTTCTTGGTATTATTCTCTCAGGATGACAAAGGAATAAAGCAGGAATATGATCAGGCCATTATCTGTGGGAGGATAAGCGAAGGGGATGAGCGGGAAATCACCTTACCCCAGAGGAATGGGGGAATGGTTGGTCCCATCAGAATAAGGGGCAAATTGCACAAAGCCTACTGTCACCTTTGAGAAAGGCTCTTTCAAACCAAAGGGATACATCTTATTGTGCTGTGGTAGAAGGTGCCCTGAGCATACCTTCTGCCTGGGTCATCAAAATTGCCTGCCTTTAATTTCTTCCCTTCCCCTATACTCCAGTCTCCATCTCCAGGTCATCAGAGTGCTCCCTAAGACACAGATGGTCTCCCTGCTGCCAACCAAATAAACCCCCACCTTCTTTTTTTAAAGTTTGTTTGTTTATTTATTTAATTAATTAATTGATTGATTGATTGATTGAGAGAGCACGTGTGCGAGCAGGGGAGGGGAAGAGAGAGGGGAAAGAGAGAATCCCGCTTTTAAATTCTGTGTAGTGTCTTTCTGAACCTTAAATATGAATTTGCTTTTGTAAGAAAATTATTAAAAATTTATAAATTTGTTTAAAAAAACAAAACCCAGCTCTCTAAGGCAAAGAAAGTGACATCAATATAAGGGTTTCTTTCAAAGGGAATACTGTTGGGGACAAGAATAGATACTGACAGTGTGGAACCCAATGAGAGGCTTGAACCCACAAACCATGAGATCATGACCTGAGTCGAAGTTGGACGCTTAACCAACTGAGCCACCCAGGTGCCCCAACTGTCACCTTAAAAATGACAACTGAGGTCCTTCATCAGACTGACTACCTTTCTATCTCATAATGACAAAATCTATAAGATGAGTTTTTCTTTTCACACTGGATAACCTCCCCTCCACTCCAGCCCCTGAATCTGAGACTCAGTTTCTAAAGGTTCTGGGCACACTCATTCCATTCCACACCATGATAAAGCTGCCCTTGCCACCTGCAGTTCCCTCCCCCCACATCTAAGCCAGCTCCACCCACACTTCCCTCTAAAGCCAAATGCCTCTACACCATCCCCCTCTCATTTTACCTCCTACTATTAGCTATCATTTATTAAGTATTCTCTGTGATATGCTCTTTGCCAAATGTTTTACCCATGCAGTTTCACACATGAGCCATGAGCTAGATATGCCCATTCTTCAGATAAAGCAAATAAAGCTCAGAGAGGTTAAATACACCATGTAAGTTTACCTAGCTAATAAGGAGAGAACATGGAGCCAAACCCTAATCTACCAACAAAGCCTGCACTATAATAATATGTCCTCTTTACTGCCTCAATCCCCTAAGACCTCCCATTGCTTATAATTTACTTGAGAGTCATCACATTCTGCCTTGTGTTACACCTAATTCTAACTGAATTGGGTCCCATCTCCTGGGAGTAGTTGCTCAAGGGCAGAGATCTTAACAGGTGCCTAGTGCTTGGCATTCCCTACAATGCGTAAGTGTTGCATTATAGTGAATGTATAGAAAAACAAAATGAATATGGTTGTGATCTCACTGATGAATTTTTGCTATGAAATACAATCATTATTATACACTGTGGTTATTACACTAACTCAGATATTGTAGATCTATCTGCCCTTAAAATATAACGGAGCCAAGAGACAAAGTCCAACACCAGAGTCAGTTTGCAAGTGATTGTTAGTCTTGTCCCTCAACACCAGCATTATGAAAGGTCCCACTGGATTAGTGCTCAAAATGTCATGCATTTAAAACACTTTCCTAATTTTTTAAAAGAGACTTTGGCTGTGATACCACATACATAATGATTAATAAATAGTTAAAAAATTAATAAATAATTACTAAAACTAACTATATAAACCATATGTGAATATTATGTACTCTGAAAACTGGAATGAAGTGTAACACAATAAATTACATTCTCCTTTCCAAATTAAGGTCCCGCATCTCATCTTCTGCAGATCCAATGTGTCTTTGAAGGTGCAAGATGCTAGAATCCCAGGGCATTGGAGGGCCGCCTCCTTCTCAAAGTCTTCCCTTACTCTGTTATCCTCCCAAGTACAATGCTTCAAAATGCTTTTAAATTTTGTGTAGTGCCTTTCTGAACCTTAAATGTGAATTTGTTTTTGTAAGAAAATTATTAAGAAGGTCTGTTAAAAACAAACAAAGCAGCCATAACAAAACCCAGCTCTCTAAGGCAAAGAAAATGACATCAATACAAGGGTTTCTTTCAAAAGGGATACTGTTGGGGACAAGAGTGGGTTAAACCCCCGAGTCATTCTCCGCCCACCTCTCCCAGTCTCCCAGATACCATACAGCTGTTGAAAAGTATCTGTCAACAAAACTATTACTGTCTTTCCTGGGATCAACACTATGTCCTGGACCCTCAAGGTCAGCAGTGCCTCCTTCAGAGCAAGCAGAGGCAATGAGCAGAAAGCTTACAAGACCAGTGGAACCCCAAGGGACGCCGACAGGTGGAGAGCCTTCCCCAATTCGAGAGGGAAAGAGAAGACTAAAGGTAGAGGCTGCCCAACAAGATAAAGACATATTTCCTCACCCTCAAATCTCTTTTCTGGAACAGTCGAAGTCCTTCATCTAGCTTTCTCCCTTCTTGCCTCACCTCAGGCTTCCATTCAGAGTTAGGAAAAATAGTTATGAGGAGTAAATGACTAGACGTAGCTACTGGTTAAAAAAAACAATAACAGTTACTGTATGTCTTATACTATGGTAAGGCCATTCTGTAAATCACTTTTATGAACAAAACAAAAACCAAAAACACCTATGAGGTAGATTCTGTGATTTTATAGATGAGGAAACCAGTTAGAAGAGGTTGAGTAACTTGCTCAAAGTTGTTGAACTACCAGATGGTGGAGTCGGAAATTGAACTGAATCCTAACTCCTAAGTCCTAAGTCCATGCATTTATTCTGTATGCCATTTGCCCTTCTAGAATTCTCTTCTACTGTAGAAAAGTATCCTGGAGAGGCTCTGACATAGGCAGCCTCATTCTCCTGGTAGCTTTCTAAGAGGAAAATGTTTGAAAATTTGAAAAATGAGTAAAATTAAACAGAATAAAATGGAACATTGGAAGTAAAATACAATTCGAAACATTTACCAAAAGTAAAAAATATAGTACACTAAAAATTAAGGAAGAATATTTTTAATAAAAATGAAAACAAAAATAAAAAAAAAAAAAGAAAGTGCTTTAAAGTCATTGTGTGACTGCTGCTTGGATAGAATTTACATAGTCTTTCTAGAAGGCAATCTCTCAATATTCATCAAAATCCTGAAAAATATGACACTGTTTGACTTCATAATTTATCTATATAAGACAAATAAGGATATTCACAGAAACTTAACATTCATTAATGCTATTTAATAATGCCAAAAATTAGGAGAAACCCCTTTCTGTGAAAAATCAGGGTTTTGGTCAAATTATGAAATACAGTGGAATCCTACAGATTCTCTAACAACAAAGTTATGGAAAAGAATGATGTGGAAATTCATTCATGATATGATGTGCTTAAAATAGTTTTAATATTATTAGTATTGCACTGTACGTTAAGTAACTGGAATTTAAATAGAAACTTGAAAAAAGTAGTTTCTAAAATAATGTATATTCTGCCTAAATGTATGTAGGCATATTATACATTATATAGTAAGCTAACAACAAAAATAGGGAGTGTAGAAGTTATAACTCATAAAATCTCATGGTTGGAAGGATTTTAGTTCACAAGCACCAGTCCAGGCATCCCTGAGAGATAATACTTAGCGTCTGATCTAGGGCCTCTACTGTCTGGGAGCTCATTAACACCTCCTCTGCCCACTTTCAATGAATTTTTGTACAGCACATGTAGCTCATAAAATCTTCTGTCTATGTCACAGACCTATGTCAACTTGCTGTAGTAGAAAAAGGAGGAGGCAAATTTGATCCTTCAAAATGGTTCAGTGCTAAGAAGCCATTTTCTTCCATAACTTTCTCTTCAGGAGAAAACTGTTACATAAATCCAACTAAGTAAAACTTACAAACTTCTAGTTCAAGCTGCCCCCAGTCACCAGCACTAATAGCCCAACATCTATAACCAGCATTGGAATCTCTAACCAGTGCTGACAACCGCCTCCAGCATTTTTTTTTATGTTTGTGTTTATATTAGTGGTACTTCTGGAAAATTCTACCAGTGAAAGGCAGGCTACACAGGAGAAAGGGAAGGCAAAATTGAGAAATTTTCTATGGTGTGTGGAAAACTAGGAGCTGAACTAGTTCCTCGGGGTATGTTTGAATGTCCTGGAACTTTCTAATTTGTGGTCTTGCTTTCCAATCTGTGTATTACTGAGCTGTGTAGCAGAATGCTAGCCAAAGTCCTTGACTTTTCTGGAATTGGACATCCNGGGGGGGGCTGTGAGAATGTGTGTGTTTAAAGACTTGAGGAATGGAATGATATGTCCAGGAGAAAAGAGAAGAATGTATTTCAGAAAAGGTTGAAAGAGTAGATATAAAAGCCGAACAGCCAGAAGTTCAGTCTTATTGCAGAGAGAGAAGCTAGCCAGCTAAACAAAGATCAGATCATGAAAATTCTTTTAGACCAGGCTCCATGCCTGGATTTCATGTTCAAGCAAGGAGAATCACTTTGCCAAACAGTATAGCATAGTGGTTAAGAGCCTTGAGTTTAAAATCAGCTCCTGGATTAGAAAACTCTGTCGTTACTATGCTCTGGAGCCACGTGAAATTACCAATATTCAAGTGCTGTCGACCTTCAAAAATGGCAATTTCATATGGTTCAGCCTACTACAAAATAGAAGCGTCCCTTCTGACCTCTGACATATTCTCCTGAAGCCAGCCGAGGTCCCCATTCATTAGAGCGGGCGGTAAGAGAGCCCATCCGGAGTCAAGCCAAGGACTGGGCAGGTTTGCTGACTCCTGTCAGACGATGTCACCTGCCTTAGCTGGCGGCAAAGGACAGGCCGTGCCCAGGGAAGGCACCGATCTTCAACTTCCATTCAGCGCCCTCAAGCCCACCACTCCACCACCCCCCCAACCCCATAATGCCTGGTCCGCTTCTCCTTTCCCTGGTTTTGGTCCGAAAACCTACAACGGGCAGGGCATGGTGCCTCTGTTGTCAGCCCTCAGCCATCTGACCCTGCAGAAGGAATTCCTGGCAGACAGGACCCAGAGCACACACAGGCCTCTCTTTTTCTTTCTCTTGCTCATTCGCTCCCTTTCTTTGGCTCAGGAATCTGCCTCCTCTGTAAGGCAGGGATGAGTTTCTGAATTGTGTTTATTTGTTGGCGCTTTGGTGTGAAAGCACTCTCCGTCAGCTGCATATTAATCTTGTCAGCAGTCTGTATCTATTTTCCTCTGCCTCCCTCCCCAGGCCTAATTTATGGCTTTCCTTCCCCTTGCTTCCTATTGTCACAGTGACAGAGCGGGCTCTGTGGTGGGTACTGGGGCCTCGGACTGGAGCGAGACCTGTTCCTTGGAAGCTGAGCTACAATGTGACATGACATCCTGCAGTGTGTGTGGCGAGGGTGAACTTAGACCGGCCTTCCCTCACCTATTGATGTCCTAAAGTGCGCTCGGTGCTGTGGCCAATAGAAGAACCAGGAACCTGGTCCCTGGCTTGTAGTGGAGAAGGCACACGGGACAGCGGGCAAACCGTGGGCCAGCACATGGGCTTTCGTTGCTGAGCCGCCAATATTCACAGCACAGACTCAAACTTCGGACAGACAGGGTTTACATCCTGGTTCGGACCCTTCCCAGTTTTGTGACTGCTGTATGTCCATGTGTAACGGCCCTCTTCATTATCTTCTCCGCCTCTTCCTCTTATCTCTAAAATCAGTGAATATGGGGCAAATCCTAAGCCTGCAATTTATCAGCACACCTTTATGTATTATTCTTAGAAAGGAGAAGGTGGGGAGAGAAGGAGGAAGGAAAAGAAACTCCTGAAATGGTGCACTTGCATATCAGGAAAGAGTTCTTAATGACGTTGCTTTTGAAGTTCTGCCAATTAATCTTGAGCCTTATGCTAATATTGGGTTTCGTATATAATTAGACCCATAGCAACAGGCTGTGTGTTTGAACTCTCGATACAACCTGATGTTGGGCCACCTCGTCCTGACAGGAATTAGACTAAGTAGGCTCAAGCGTTTAGCATCTAAATCCTCAGGTGCTGTATTTGAAGACTGTTTATCCTGAACTGGAATTTCTTTATAATGTGAAGGAGCTAAAATGAGCTGTCATGAGCTAAATCTGATTCCCTGCCTGAATCTCTCCTGCTCCTATCATCAAGGTCAACCCCGGGCTATTTTTCTAGTCCTCTCCCATGACAGAGGTCAGAGTCACAGCCCTGAATTAGATTCAGCCTAACATGCTCTAAGTGCTTGGGTTTTATTGCAGGAAAGAAAAAAAAAAAGTAGCTCAGTGTGTTACAGAATAAAACCTCACCACACAGTCTCTCAGTGGGCCCTAAGCCCCTTCCAGAAAACTGGTGTTCCATCCCCGCCCCAAGTAGCAATCTGAGCAGAGATTTATGACTCCTCCGTGGATTCTCTCTTTATCTCAGTGTTTATGTGAAATTCTTAGAGGCCATAGGAACTCTGTTATTCCTTGAATTCTGTTACTTCTTCATTTTAAAAAAGTTAAAAACAAACCCAGGAGCCCCACTGGCTGCCCTCGTGTACAAGCTGGACGGAGGGAAGGAACGGTGGCACGAGACAGACAGGCAGCTGAGCTTTGCAGAGCCTGCCTCCCCCTCCGGCCTTTCACAGACTGTCTCTCTTGCTTTTCACACTCTCTACCCCCACCTAGCGAATGTTACCTCATCCTTCAAGTCTCAGCTTTGATGTGTTATGGTAAGGGGAGCCTTTGCCGAGCAAATCTGTGCCATTGAGCGCCTCTGCTTTCCAGCATCCGGCACACAGCACAGTGCGTCTTAGTTCCTCTGTCTCCATCCACGAGGGAGTGCAGGAACACGTTACCGTGCTCATTATTTACCGAATATGTAAACTATTCAGGAGGGGGCCTGGCTTTCAATGTGTGTTTATTAGAGAAAGGCAGAGAGAGGAAGAAGTGACCTGGCTTCGATCAAAACAAAGTCAACGTCATCTTCAGACACTGGGCCTGGGACGCTGACACCAAGTGCTGGTGCCCTGCGTGTCAGAGAGGCACGTGAATCCAAAGGTCTGTGCATGGCCTACATCGGCATCGATGTGAGGAATTTGGGAAGTTTGTTTATTGTATCAGCAGCATTTACCGTGGGTGGCTCCTAATTAACATAGGAGCTTTCCTGTCATCCTGAGATCAGAAGTCTCTTGTTAAATTCTAGCCAAAATTTTAGTCTCAAAAAATTATCGTTTTTTTTCAATTCGGTTTCCACTCATGGCGAAGACTTGCTTTTGACTAAGACAAATAAGAGTTGAGAGATCGAATTTTTGGATGTTGTTGGAGAGAAACATTTGAGAAATAAACCGGTGCCAGGAAATAGGGGCAGTTAAGAAACATTCAAGCTCAAAAAGTAAATCTCTGTCTCTGTCTCTGTCTCTCTCTCTCTTCACACACACATACACACACACACAGTAGCCAATTAGAAACTGAAAGTTATCACAGGAAAGATAGAGTCAGACATCTAGTTTCAAACTTACTAATTTTATGCCTCTGGGCAAGTTATTTGATCACACTGTGTCTCATTTCCATCAACCGTAAAATTGGGGTAATAATGCCTATCTCATGGGATTGTTGCGAAGATTAAAGATAATATCTGTAAAGCACCTCACACGTAGTAGGCACTCAATAAAAAAAGACGGTGATGATATCTCTGACACTCACAGGGGAGGAGCAGAGAGAACACCACGTCCCTGGCAAACCAAACCCTTTACAGCCTCGAGGGAAATCCTGGGCTGGATGGGAGGTCAGTGAGAGCTCTGGATTCCCGGGACGGCATCGTGCAAACACCATGGAGACATCTGATTACTTGGCTTAGCATTGATTTATGGAACTTGCAGGCCATCCAGACCCGAGGGCTATCAGCAGGCCAGGCATACCTGGCTGAGAGCGTTGCCGAAATTTCCCCGCACAGTAACATTTCAGAGAGCAAAGGAGCTTTGGAGACGCTCCGTCTAGTAAGTAGGGATTCAAACATTCCCAGCCCCAACCAAACACTTTGTTCTGCTCCATTTTGTCAACCTGTAAGTTTAAAAGGGTGGCTTCTCCCATCACACCTGGTCTAGGACACGGCCACAGTCCCCCCACTCCAGGGTCGTTCTTGCGCCCAAGTCCCTGAGCCATGAAGACAGTCTCTGCCTGTTTCCTCCGGTCAGCCGGGGTCGCCAGAGTCCTTGGAGAGGTTCCCCCTGTTTCTGACATCTCCCCTCCCAATTTCTGATGTCTTCCAGAAGGAAGGGGCCAGGTTCAGTGGCTTTCCATCCATCCTGCTACACACCTGTCTATATAAATTTTCACAAAGCTGAAATCACAGTGCATGTACACACTTGAGTCCTACGTTTGTTTATTGTATGAAGCATCCCACATCTTTAACATTTTTTGATAATTTTTTAAATTTTTATGGCTGTATAATATTTATCCCAAGAAGGATCAAAATCGACCCTGTGTTTCTCACTGCTGAATATCTAGGTTGCCCTCTTTCATGTTCTCTAACATATTTAATAAGACACTACCTTTAACCCAGGGAGAGCTAAAAGAGGAAAGCACGGGCTGTAGTCTCTGAGGGGCTTGTCTCTGGCTCGGGCTTTGGGTTTCACTTGCTCCCAGCTTTCACAGAAAATTCCCTAAAGCCCTGTGTTCTCTGGATGTCTGATCACAGAAAACAAATATAAGGACTGGGAAGAAGACTGTGTGGTTTCAGCATTTCTTTCTGCTTGGAGAGTCAGATGTACGAGGCAAAGGAAGCATCTCTCATTTCAGTTTACAAGCAAGAGCACTAAGACCTTTCACCAATGACTGCAATACTCACCCCAAATTCTAAGCAGGTCAGGTTCTCTGTACACGTTGAACATGCCATTCCTATTCCTGTACCTGGGTTTATGCTCTTCTTCTCCGTCTGGAACACCTTTCCCCCTACTGTCTACCTATCCATTCTTTAGGTTCCAACGTGCTTTCTGTACACTGCCTTGAACATGTTTCTACTGTTAATCCTCACCAACATCTTGATTCTTTGAACTCTTATTAAAAGCAGAAAACCCACATTTTATATTCAGTTGTTTGATGCAGTCTTCATATAGGATTATCTTATCTCTTTAGCTAGGTCAAAGCACCTTAAGATAAAGAAGCTTACCTTTTTTATAAAACCCCACAGCTACTGTGGTATGATATAACTGGGAATGTGATGCGTTGTGACGATCAAGTGTAATGGCGGGTCTGAAGATGGGTGAGACCAAGGACCTAGTAATCCAGGGACATACAAATGGGAGACCAGAAGAGATAGGAGCTCTGCAAGGTTCTTCAAGCAAGTGAGCAGACAGGTGCTATTAGAGCGACTTGATAGCAGGTATCAGGAAACTGAGGAAATACACCAGGTATTTCCATGGCCATGGCTAATAGGAAGGATCAGGATGTCAGACCCTGGACACCTGGTAGATAAGGGCAGCATGTGCTAGGCTGAGACTGAATCAAGATGTGCCCTGGCTTACTTGGAGGTAGTCACTCAGAGGAAGTTTTTACACTAGAGGTTAAAGATTTCTTTTCCTTATTTAATTTTAGAAAAGAAAACTCCTAAAGCGAGTTCTAGTACCTACTTAATTCCTAGCCAGAATTTATCCCAAGTATGGAATGAGGTCTCATCTACAGGTAAATCTGAGTAGGAAAACTTAACATTTGGAGAATTTTTGTGGAGGGGAGGCAGGCAATCCCATCGCTTTTTGTGAGCTAGGTACTCAATAAATGTTGCCTGATTAGCAAAATGGAAATTTTGGTGTGTTTTTTTTTCTCCCCTACCTTACCCTCTTCCCTTCCCTTCCCTTGCCTTCCATCTTTCTTTCTTTGTTTCTTTGTTTCTTCCTTCCTTCCTTCCTTCCTTTTCTTTCTTTCTTTCCTTTGTAATTGTAGTTGTAGTTGGTGTTTACATTACGAATGAGGACTATTTTCCTAGAGTCTTGAAATCATGACAGAGAGGACAGTTAAGAAATGAGGCAAGGGATACCTGGGTACTCAGTTCATTAAGTGTCCAACTTGATTTCAGCTCAGGTCATGATCCCAGAGTCAGGGGATGGAGCCCTGTTCAGGACTCTGGGCTGACAACATGGAGCCTGCTTGGGATTCTCTCTCTTCATCTCTCCCTTTCCCTCCCCACTGGTGCTCATGCTCTCTCTCTCACTCTCTCTGCCTCAAAATAAATAAAGAAACTTAAAAAGGAGGCAAGAATGGAGACGTGGAAAGGATGATAAAAGAGAAATTTTTAAGTAGACCTAAAACCACTGGTTCCGGTTATCTTCCTGCTGGGACCCTCAACAACCACAGCAAATAAGAAGTTGCATAGACAGGAATATAGCAGGCCAGTTTTTGAGGTCTCCAAAGAGATTCTCACCTTCTGAATAAGGACTCTAAAATAACATTGGCATTAACTTGAGACCATAATGTCAAGCTCCTGTCCCCCCAGACCAGTGTTTCTGAGCTGACCACAGAGTCTCTGTGGACAACAAGAATACTGTGAAATAAGCACAGATGGGTAAGCACCAAGCAGGAAAGGATTTCTCAAGGAAGACAACTGATCTGACAAAAACTCAGATAAAGTCTTGAATGCCCTTAAGTGTACCTCCCTGTTACCAGAACCACGGGTCATCTGATGAAGTGAAGAGATCCAAACAATTAAAATAATTAAATAAATAAGTGAAGCAAGCTCAAGTCAGCTGGTGTGATTTGCTGCCACTGGGGAAGTCCAAGTCAAACACTGTACTAGGGTTTGAAAACAACGGGGTCATTTAGAAACCATTCCTTGCATTCTTCTTAGGTCAGAAGAGGATAAAGATCAGAGTATTCAGGGCTGAAGTTTCAGAACATGATGTGATTACGATGGTGTTCACTCTGTCGTGTACCGCCTTCCCAGCTGGCATTGGGCATTATGAAATTCCCTGCCCCAGGCATTTGGAGCCTTTGCCACAAGGGAGATTGGTGGGGACATCCCCACAGTGTGACCTGTTACTCATAAAATCTCATAAAATCAGGATAAATTTCAATAGGCCCCTTCCCATCAGCAGAAGGAAAGCCTCACCCAGCTGCCAAGGGGGTGGCAAGGTACTGAATGGGGCAAAACACCAGGTCTGATGTATGGTTTAAAATAGCCTGCTAGCAAATTCCTTAAAAAATTAGGAGTGGTTCTGGCCTGCATCTCTCTGTTTCAGGAACAGTAGAGGGACATGATAATAATAATAATAATAATAATAAGATTGCTAATCTTACCCAGAACTACCCAAGCCTACTTTGGTCTGGGGACACACATGCTCAGCCTTCAGAGATGCATAGGGCTGCATTTTGTTAATCCCCAGCACTGCGTGTCAGGGATAACTGATCTATGACTAAAAATAGTGCGAGGACAGCAATACCAGCTATGTGGGGCCCAACTGAGGACACAGTGGAAAACTTGACAGCAGCACAGTAGAACCTTCCTGGCCCAAGGCCACCGGCTCAAGGGCAAGGGCCCTGGGTTCATCTGCTGGGCCAGTTTGATTGACAGGCTCCCCTCCCAAGAGGGAGTTTCAGTGGTTATAATCCTCTCACATTATTGAGCGCCCTCTGAGCTTAAGGCAAAGTGTTCCAGAGCAGGGGATATAATGGTAGAAGACATGGTTCTTCTCTGGAAAAAAAAACTTTCTAACTGCGTGATATTTAAGAATATATAAAGTACAACAAAAACATTCCTGCCTCACTCTGCTTCGCTGACTTCAGTCTGAAACTGTCTCCAGCACCCACACTAACAGAGAAAGGAAGTGAGATTGCAAGAGCCCAGAGGTTCAAGCCCTGTAGGAGCCTCCGGGTGGGACGGGGAAGGAGAGAGGCAGAAAGAGGCCTGAAGGTCACGTTTTCCGGGCTATTCACATTGGTTACATGTAGACAGGGTCAAGTATTATTAGTAATGCTCTCTGTAGCCTAAGGAAATGTCTGCCACTGAACATTAACTTTGAAAATTATAGAATCATTGAATCTCAGGCTTTTTTCCGTATGTGATACCACAGGCCTACTAAAAGCCAGATACTGTACAAAGCATCTTTTTTTTTAATTAAAATGTTTTTTAATGTTTATTCATTTTCAAGAGAGAGAGAGAGACAGAACACAAGACAGGAGAGGGGCAGAGACAGAGAGGGAGACACAGAATCTGAAGCAGGTTCCAGGCTCTGAGCTGTTAGCACAGAGCCTGAGGTGGGGCTCGAACTTGGAAACGGTGAGATCAAGATCTGAGCCAAAGTCAGATGCTTAACTGACTGAGCCACCCAGGCGTCCCCAAAGTATCTTTTTAAAGATTGCCATAAAGATTTGTTATAGTGATCTTGCCCAAAGTGCTTTTAATAGAAGAATTGTGCTGAGGAAAATTGCGGGGTGTTCTTAAGAAAGCTGCATGCTATGTGCCCCGAGAGCAGCACTTGCCAACCATAACACTGGGTCCCATGGAGAAGCTCCTTGTGCCCTTCAGAGACGTGACCAGGCACGACCAGGGGCTCATTTCATTTCTCAGCATATACAGTGCTGGGTTCTCAAACAAGGCATTACATAGAACTTTCACCTCGTTTGTTGGCTTCAGGCCACAGGCCTCATAGAGTGCAATAATAACTTACTTAAACAAGTTCACGTTCAATTAAATGAAACATGGCATGTTTCAGTCATGAGTCAAACATCAGGGGTGAGTCGTCATAAAGAGTGTGCCTCTGTTTTGTGAGATTTGACTGCTGACAGCTTTTAAGTCTCAGCCCTAACCTCTCCTCCTGTGTTTCACATCTGGGCAAGTGGAGAACGAAGTGCGGTTCCTCCTTTGGCACCAGCAGGAGGTTCTAGACCCTTCCTGAATGAAGAAACCCTCATCTGGGCCCCATCCCATAACCATTTATTTCACCTAGGAGAGCTTACTTATAAAAAGCACTTACAACAGCTCCTGTCACATTTAGTAAGTGCTACGAGGTGTCAGTCATCACTATTGTGATTGTTGTTGTTATTGTTGATGGCACTGTCCCTAGAGGAAAGGACTAAGATATCTCACCCCCACACACAGCTGTGGCTTTCACTTCAACCCTGTGCCATTCCTGAAAGGACTCAAGAGTGAACTGACCTGCCCAAGCTCCCAATGTTCCCTAAAGATGAACCTCTTATATTAGAAATGTCTGATTCCTCATTCTTCTTGCGGACAACAGATTCCCAAACCTCTTGGAAACAAGGTCCTAACTCCATGGCAACCTCTCTATGAAGCTTTTCCTAATTGGCTCACGTAGAGGTCATCACAAGTACTTCTTTCAGTGTGCGTGGCCCTACCCCATCAGAGCATTTGACACACTGTATCGGGGTCTTTGTGTTCTTGTCCCCACCAACAGGTAAGATACTTGCAGGCAAGCATTGTGCTGGCTCATCTCCGTATGCCCCTCCTTTTTTCTACTGTGAAGAAAGCAAAGAAAACAAATAGAAAATTTTATTTTTATGCATGTTGAAATTGAAAGCTTCAGCACAGGTGAGATATATAGATATACATACTGATGAGCTTGTATCTTGATATCTGCATCCATACTATCTATATCCTTGTGTCTGTCTATTATCTATCTATTCTGATGAGACAATTCAGGCAATTGTTAAACCAGCTGGAATTTGGAGAAGGTCAGGGCTAGAGACGTACATTTGAGTGTCATTTTTCTGTGCTGAAATTTCGAATGATGTGAATGGATAAGGTAAGTGAAGATGAGATTTTAGAGAGAGAAGAGAAGAAGGGCAAGGAAAAAAACCAGGGGAATCTGGACTTTCCTCATTCTTGTCTCTTCATCTCCACACATGGAGCTGGTTGTTCCTTTCTTCTGTTTCCTGTAGGTTCAATCCTTCTCTAAGCTCTGAGACCCATTTTGACCTTCAGGAACTTTAAGTAGCTCTGGATCCTTTCTTAGTTTTCATTTATCTCTGAAGTTAATCCAAGATATAAACCACGACTGGGAAGTGGGGCTCTGCTTTGTTCCTCAAAGCTCATCCTATTTGATCATCTTCCCATAATCTCAGCTCTAACCTGTCTTGGCCATGAGATACATATTAGTCATATTCCTGTGCAGATTTTAATGAGATCACCCGGATTAGACTAGTGATCCAAAATAAAAGTAAAATCTGAATTTGATGCCAAACCTAATACATGAATCAAAAAAAAAAAAAAAGTCTTGGGTATGGAAAGAAATGGTTAATGTCAGTCCTTGACCTATCACAACAGAAGGAATAAAGCACAAGTGTAAGAGTTTTCATGGGAGCTCCCAAAGTCAAGAGTCAAGAGTCAGCAGAATTTACCAGTATTAATAAAAACCTGAGGAACCAGGAGCTCTCATTCACTATTAGAGGAATAAATACATACATACATACATACATACATACATACATATATATTACTCTACTAGAGGAAGTATATCTTGGTATCAACCATCTTGGAAGATAATTGGGCAATATATTTCAAAAGCATTAAAGATGTATATACTCCTTGATCCTGTTATTCCACATCCAACAATTGAATCCAAGGAAATAAAAGATCTTCAGCATGGACATTGAATTTACAGGAATGATGACAAGATAAGGTGGAGAAGAAAATGCAGGCTCCCCATTAATAAGCTTCCAGAACTATATGCACATGTGAATTATGACTCTGAGGCTGAAGTTTTGTTAAAATCTTGGTAAACAATTGTGGGAGTTCAGCAGAAGAAACTCCATCAATCTGTGTAGAGAAGTCATCCTTAATGTAGGGAAAGCATAGACTGACCACTATTCCATCTTTTATTTCATGCATCCTATTTGGTGTGGAGGCCTAAAGAGCTTTGGGTGAGTATTGACGTCTTTGATAGAAGCAGAAGTCCATAAAGTTCAGGTGCTCTTCAACACCTGGCAAATTAATGGATTGGCCTTTCAAAAGACCAAACCAAGCCCTCGCTGACCCATGCAATTTGAGCATCAGGTGAGAGAGATAACCAGACCTTAAACTGTGTGTTAGGCATCTTACCAGTAAACTTGGATCAGCATCCAACCATTTAAAAAAAAAATTTTTTTTTAATGTTTTATTTATTTCTAGGAGAGAGAGAGAGACAGCGTGAGCAGGGGAGGGTCAGAGAGAGAGGGATTCACAGACTGAAACAGGCTCCAGGCTCTGAGCTGGCAGTCAGCACAGAGCCCGACGCGGGGCTCGAACCCACGAACCGCGAGATCATGACCTAAGCGAAAGTCGGACGCTTAACCGACTAAGCCACCCAGGCGCCCCCAGCATCCAACCATTTATTGCTCCATGATTGGCCATCACAGAGGTGTTTTAAAATGAGGTTGTTTACTCACCTCTGTTCAATTAAATCATGGCACACCATGACTGTGGTAGAGATAGGTTATTTTTCCAGTTAAGGGACATCCATGATATATACTAAAAATTCAGTTTACCTGATTTACTTCTAAAATTTTTAGTTCTTTTTTTAATGTTTATTTATTTTTTGAGAGAGCACACATGTGTGAGAGGTGCGGAGAGAGGAAGACAGAGATTTCATAGCAGGCTCCACACTGACAGCAGGGAACATGACGCGGGACTTGAACTCACCAATGCTAGATCATGACCTGAGACGAAGTCAGAGGCTTATCTGACTGAGCCACCCAGGTGTCCCTGTACTTCTAAATTTTTAAAAGGCACCAAGATGACCACTTTGATGTGCGTATTGCCTGACAAAAGGGGAGTTTTATAGCTCTGAATAATATCAAATTGTATTTTCCTGTCATCAAAATTGGTCCCAGAGAAAGGCACACCAGAATGTGTCAGCACTCCATGCAAGAGGACTGCCAGCTGCCCAGGATGAAGAGAAAGGATGAAAATTTCTCTAAGAACAGTGCTTTACACCTTATTTGGCATTTCCATCTGGAAAATCTCAAAACATTTGCCTAATTTAATTATATATCTGTAATTATGTTTTGTACTAGGTTTCATAGAGAGAAGGAAATGAACATTTATTGAGTGCTTACCTCCTGCCAAACATTGTAGTAGCTGTTTGACAAATGGAACGGGATGCTAAAATAGAACTTGACGCTGAGATACCAAGAAACAGCCAATTGCAGTTTGTATGACTGGCAAAGGAGGTGTTCAGAAACTCTCACAGGACTTCCTCCCTCATCCACGTCAAGGATACAAAAGGTCGATGGGTGCATATTTGAAGAGATTTTCTCTGGTGTGTCTCCCACCCTGACCCTCCAAGGGAGAGAGGGGTAAGAGTACCACCTCCTGAACGTGAATCCACAGTGAAGGATTTTGAAAAGACCAACATGAGATCTTACTATCAGTCCCATGAACTTCGGAGGACATGATGGTTTGGTGTTTGAGCCACAGCTGAGGAATGTAAATAGACAGACGATGGGTGGAGCAGAGTAGAGGGCTGACGTAGCTTTGGGCATTTACTGTGGACCAGATGGTTGGAGAGAACTTGCTGTGGAGGGCAAGGGGATGTCAGTGCCTTGAAGCCGAAGGTGAGCCTCTGGTGGGTGCTATGAAACTATTCAAGAAGTCAAATATTAATTAATGCCTGGGACATGGGCTTTAGGTGAGAGCACCCTAGTGATAGCTGAGTGGGGGGGTCACCAAAGAATTCCCAGAAGAACCCTGGTATTTATTGCCAGCCCAGCCTGTGCTGTCCCTCTTCCCAGTCTTTTTCATAGAAAGGATCCCTTAATGTACCCTAGTTCCCTCCAGCTACAGCACAGGGCCAGGGTTGAATTGAACACTCCTCAGCTCACTGCTTTAAATGCAAAATAAAACTCAATCAGAACATCTTCACAGAAGTTTTGAAAAGCTGTTAGGATACTAGACACATTACAGTTTTTTTTTAAGACAAGTAAATCTAGTTAGTAACTCTGTGAATTAGCCATTTGGGAAATTGGTTCTCAGGGAACTGTCTTTTGGTAAATTGACAGACTGCCTGCCTGACATCAATGTTCTTCCTTTATTAAGTGAAACAGATTACTTAAAAAGAGTATAGTTTGGGGCATCTGGGTGGCTCAGTCACTTAAGGATCCAGCTTCATTTCAGGTTACAATCTTGTGGTTAATAAGTTCAAGCCCTGTGTTGGGCTCTGTGCTGACAGCTCAGAGCCTGGAGCCTGCTTCGGATTCTATGTGTGTGTGTGTGTCTGTGTGTGTGTGTCTGTGTGTGTGTGCACGTGCACGTGTCTTCCCCTCCCTCCACCTCAAAATAAAAAAAAATTTAAGTAATAAAAATGAGTATAGTTTTTATATAATGTACACCAAAAATCTGTATGCCCCTTCTAGAAGACACACTATGAATTTGCAAAAGGAGGAGAGAATATATAATTTGTTTTTGCAACATTCTCTTCCTTAGAAGTTATGCTTTCTTGATTTTTAAGGTTTACATCTTTAAAGTTGTGACTGGAGAGCCAGACAAAGTGTAAGAACTCATGATTCAGTGGAATGACAGTAGAGTTCAGGCCAGAGCTAAATGTAAAGACATTAAAATATCTTAGGAATTATGACCAGAACAGGTTAAAAAGAGTGCAGACTTCAAGTACACTATAAAGAAGTAAATATTGGGAATAGTCTGGGTGGGTGGTTGGAATTCTACTCACCTAAATCAGGTAATAAACTGAATATGATTGTGCAGGAATTGCAGAGAAGAATAAATTGAACCTTGGGATACAAGATGTCAAATCTATCCCATCTAAGGATATGGACTTGGGGTCTCTGTTGACTTGGGAGCCATAACGAAGACCCAAGAGCCCATCAGAGCCTGTGGTAATATCATCTTGCATGAAGTAGTATAGAGGTCCTGTGTCCTGGTCTCATTTCTGCCTAAAATGCAACCACCATGTGGTCTCCTATATTTGCATCCAGTCACTTCCAGTCTCACAAGATGATAAAACCGTGTCTTGTAGCTTGTTCTTGATCATGTGCGGCACTAGTAGAATCATAGATATTTACTGCCCTGGGTCCTATTTCTTATCTCGGACCTTTCCCAGATATGAAGACTGAGCTTGCTCAAGATAGAAAAATGGTTCCTCATCACAGTGCACGTACTTTCTCAATCCTGGGAATGATTACAATTTAATGTAGAAATGGTGAAGTAAATCAACACATAGTATAATATTTTAAATTATGTTTAGAGATAATATGATATATGTTTGTTATTTAATATGTCGCTAACGTTCAGGAAAATCTGACATATTTGTCAAACAAAAAATCTAGTTTACATGATAAAGTAGTAGCACTTTTAATAAGAACTGTCCACACCACTATAGACAGTTTGCAAAAGCAAACACAGGTCTTGTTTAACTTTTGACAGAATGGTAGATTAAAGATGAACTAAGCCTACGCCATTGCTTTATTCCTCTGCCAAGAAATTTCTGGGTCTCATACGGCTAACAACATAGTGAGTCTAATTGAAGAAATAGTTATAGATTGGTTAAATACCATACAATCATCATTGACAATGGAACAGTTGAGTGAAGCAATTTAGCAGTCATGAGCATAGATGTTTTATTCATGCCCTTCTACAAGGTGTTCAGAAAGAAATTGCAACACAGTGTA
Organism: Crocuta crocuta; assembly: GCF_008692635.1. Classification (NCBI taxonomy): domain Eukaryota; kingdom Metazoa; phylum Chordata; class Mammalia; order Carnivora; family Hyaenidae; genus Crocuta; species Crocuta crocuta. Next base: position 4,834,492 of record NW_027527549.1, on the reverse strand, counting down.
GACTAGCAGAATCACAGACTGGCCCAGAAAGACAGTAGTCCACTGTTACCAGCCAATTGATTTGATAAGTACCCTGTAATATATATTTAAAAAATGTTGAAATAAAATGAAATCACAGCTAGTGTAAATTAAAAGGTTTCTTCCAGGAATGCCTGGGTGGCTCAGTCCATTAAGCATCTGACTTCAGCTCAGGTCAGTCAGGCTCTGTGCTGACAGCTCAGAGCCTGGAGCCTGCTTCAGATTCTGCCCCTCCCCTGCTCATTCTCCTCTCTCTCTCTCTCCCTCTCTCTCTCTCTCTCAAAAATAAATAAAACATTAGAAACATTTTTTAAAAGTTTCTTCCAACAACAAAAGCCTGAGCTTTGTAATTTGTAAGCGATAGTATTTACACAGCAGAATTTAGCAAACACAACAGTTGCTTACACAGAGTTTGCTGGAGCCCCATGCAAAGCAGTCAGCTGAAATGCCTTGAAGGTTCAGCTTTTCACAATCATGTGGTAAAGAGCCTCTTATCACTCAACTATAGCTGTGATTTTAACATTTGTGTGCATACAGAGAAAACAGGTATAGATGAAAAGACAGAGGCAATTTAATTATCTTGAATCCAAATATACAGCTCCAATGCTATATTAATAGATCAAAAGGAAAAAAAAAACCTCAAGCAGTTGGGAAGAGCAGTGTTTGAAGAAGTATTAGAGAAAATAAATGAAAAGAACAAATTAAGTCTATTTCTGAAAATATTCAGAAAGTATCCTCAAGCAGTACCCAAATCTTCAGGTGGGGATTACTTCGAAAGGCCATCTAAAAAGCTTGTGCACAGTGAAGGAAATCATCAACAAAACAAAAAGAATCCTACTGAAAGGAAGGAAATATTTTCAAATGATATATCAAATAAGGGGTTAGTATCCAAAATATGTAAAGAACTCATACAACTCAATAGCAAATAATAATAATGATGATAATCCTATTAAAATGGATAGAGGAGCTGACTAGATATTTTTCCAAGGAAGACCTGCAGATGACCAACAGGTACATGAAAAGATGCTCAACATCACTCGTCATCAGGAAAATACAAATCAAGATCTCAATGAGATATCACCTCACCTCAGTCAGAATAGTTAGTATCAACAAGACAAGAAATAATAAGTGTTGGCAAAACTATGGAAGAAAGGGAACCCTCATGCGCTGTCAATAAGAATGTAAATTGGGGCAGCCACTGTGGAAAACAGTATGGAGAGATCTCAAAAAGTGAAAAATACAGATACCATATGACCCAATAATTCCATTGTGGGGTATCTCCTCAAAGAAAACAAGAACATTAACTCAAAAAGAGTTTTTTTTTACATTTTCTTTACATTTTCTTTTTTACATTTTCTTTACATTTACAGCAACATTATTTACAATAGCCAAGATATGGAAAAAGAAAATATTGTCTCAATATATATAATGGAATATTACCCAGCCAGAAAAGAAGAATAGAATCTTGCCATTTTTGACAACATGGATGGCTCTAGAGGGTATCATACCAAGTGAAATAAGTCAGACAGAGAAAGACAAATACCACTTATTTGTGACATTACATATAGGTGGAATCTAAAAAACAAAATACAAACAAATGAAAAAAAAAGCCAAATGGACTTATAAATACAGAGAACAAACTGCTGGTTGTCATGGGGAAGGGGGAAGCAAGTGGATGGGCAAAGTAGGTGTAGGGGGTTAAGAGGCACAAACTTTCAGTTGTAAAATAACACTGAGATGAAAAGGGTCACACAGGGAATGTAGCCAATATGGTAATAATGTATGGTGCCAGATGGTAACTACTCTTATTATGGTGAGCATTGTGTAATGGACAGAATTGTTGATAAACTAAGTTGTAAGTCTGAAACTAATAGAATATTGTATGTCAACTATACTTTGATGTAAAAACTAAAAGACTGTGTCATAATCATTGGCCAAATCTCCAAGCTCAGAAGATAATGATAAAAGTAACTTTTCATCTTAGTTACTATTAGAAAGATAGAAAATTTTTCTAACAGGGAGCTTGTCAAAAATAATTTTGCTTTTCCGTTGACCTTAGTTAACTGTGGGAACTTGTGTAGTGTCAAAAGTGAGCAGTATTATTTGTGATTATTTGGGGTAATCTAATAGCTAACACATCCAAGAATGGGTTGTTCCTATAATGTCAGACTCTTACATTCAACTACCAACATTTTTTCCTTACCATTTAGAATATTTATACTTACTGGAATCAATTTTAGAGAAATTTAGACACAGTTTTATCACAATCACACTTGTGTATATGAAAAGGAAAATATAAACAAACTAAATGGTCCCCCGTGACTTTGAGTCCAAATCTTCGAAATCATATTTTTGTATACGTTCTTCCAGACATTGTCATCTCTTGTGCCATTGAGAGTATATGTAAAGGAGCATTTCTTAGAAGAATGCTCGATGATGCTCTTCTGTTTAGTCAGCAGGAAGTTTCTGACAATCTGGTGTTTGATGGCTTACTGACAGCTCTGATCCATGCATAAAGTGGTTACAACACCCATCATCTTGTTGCTTTGAACTTTCTGTCATCTACTCCAAGGATTTGGAGACCTCCCCTGCTTCCAGTTCACACTTGGAGAGTGAGAGGCAACCCTTCTGCACCTATCTTTCCAACAAGGATGATGATCCCTTCATATTCTGGTGAATGTGAACCAACAATATTATAAATAAGTTGTAATGAAAAGTTTTGAATTTTGTCAATTTATGCTTATCCCAAAAGCCAGTTTTACAATGGCAACATTTGACATCAACCTTGATTTTAGCCAGGTATTTATTTTAACTCTTGACCATTTGGGATTCTGTCAGAATGTGTATTGGGTACAACTATGCCTTTTATGCCTCTTGTTTGCCATCTCAGCATTCATTTTCCCCACTCTCTTCTGTCTCTCTGTCTCTGTCTCTCTCTTTCTCTCTCTCTCTCTCTCTCGCAAGAGAGACAGAGTACAAGCCAGGAAGGGGCAGAGAGAGGAGGAGACACGGAATCCAAAGCAGGCTCCAGGCTCTGAGCTGTTAGCACAGAGTCCAACGTGGGGCTCGAACTCACAAACCCATGCTGCTAATAAGACTCAGAGGGAGGAGTTCCTACCCTCAGCTTCAAAGATGTGCCCTCATAGGTCTTAGAGAAATCCCATTCCCCTTGCCAGCGATGGGTTCAGAAATTAACACATTTCCTAATTCTAGCCAGTAAGATGTGAGGAGCAATTTACTGAAGGTTTGGTGAAAGTTTTTTTTTTTCTATTTTAAAAGAAAGCCAATGGAAGTCTTTGTCTCTGCCACTAGATGCAAAAAGGAAAGTGGACACGATTGCTACCAGTAGCCATGCCATTGGCATGAAAGCAACTTGACTTCAGATGAAATTGACATGGCCAATAACAGTTCAGCAGAAGAGAATGCCCCAAATTTTGAGCTGCTGGGTGACCCAACTCGGAAATATGCCCGATTGTTGCTGTTCCATTCATGTGAGCTAATACACTTCCTTCAAAAATACACAGAGATTAAGAGAGTTGCGGCTGGGGGCACCTGGGTGGCTTAGTCGGTTGAGCGTCCGACTTTCGCTTAGGTCATGATCTCGCGGTTCGTGGGTTCGAGCCCCGCGTCGGGCTCTGTGCTGACTGCCAGCTCAGAGCCTGGAGCCTGTTTCAGTCTGTGACTCCCTCTCTCTCTGACCCTCCCCTGCTCACACTGTCTCTCTCTCTCTCTCCTAGAAATAAATAAAAACATTAAAAAAAAAAAAGAGAGAGTTGCGGCTGAATACATGCTGTCTGATGTAAACCCATTATTTTTGGTTGATCTGAATGAAATTTTTGGACTAAGTCCCATCATTGATTCGTATACATTAAAATTTTTGCAATTATCAGCAAGACAAATCAAAACTGTATCCAATGCTTTCTCTGGTGTTAGCAAGATGGGATCTAACAGACATCTGGATTGCTGGAATCTGCCATCAGTATTTAATCTTGGTCTTGCCAATTAGATGATCTGATTCAATATAGCAAATTAGTCACTCAGTCAGGGGGATAGGCCTGCCCTAAACATGCTTTGAGTTCAAGAAGTTTACTTTATCTCCACCTTGGTGAAACCGTTCTTTGCACTGTGGTGCAAGTTGTTGTGGCTCGAACTCCAACGATGCCTTCGTGTAACTTAAATAGTCGTATGAGGTGATGCTGACTTATCTGCTTTCAGAACCAAAAACATTATGTCTTCTCTTATAATACATACAAAATCAGCTTTTACTTTCTGATTAAATTTGAAGCAAACATATTTTTATGATTGTAAGAATTCTTTTTGGTTTTGTTTCTTTTCCTATGTTTTCCCCCCCCGTCCCTAATTTATTTCATAAAGCAAATAGTTACTGATTTTCTGCTGTGTCAAACATTCAATGGGGAAGGAAAGTCAGTATGAATAAGACTCATAACCAGCCCTCAAAACTTTCATGCCTACAGGAAAGTCAGACAGGCCACGTGAAAGCATAGTGAAAGGGTGTCAGTCGCACGCTGCCGAGGAGAGAGCAAGCCATTCTTCTCAATCTCATGTGATATACTTTCCAGAAGTCCTTTCATTCCTGCTCTTTGTTTTTGTTTTTTTTTAATTTTGACTGAGGTCTCACTTAAATATCGTCCATCTTCCCACACCGTATCCATTAAACTGAGCTTGGTTTCTTTTAGACAGTCTCAAAAATGAGTCCTGCAAAAATGACATGAACATTCAATGAGGATTGTGATTCTGCCTGGAAAAAGAAGACCTTCCTTGCTCTCTTTGGCCTTCTTCCAGAGGCTGGTGGGCTTCAGGGTTTGTAAGAGAGTAGAATGTGGTTGATAACTGTAAATCTATGAGTCCTTAGTGTTTCCTGTACCATAGAAATGTCCCTCTCTGCTGTATGGGCATGCCCATGTTCTGTCCCTTTTTTCTTCTTGAGGATGAAAACTATGACAGGCCAGCCCATTGTCTCTCTTAAAACAGGTAAAACCAGTGTCTGATGTTCTTTTCCCATTTTCAAAGATTCAGCCATTGAAACAGTAAAGATACAGCATCCCTGTACTATATAAAAGTACATCAAAGTAAATTGCCTTTCCTGGCAAAATCTTATTCTGATCATCTTAATGGAGCAATGACTCTTACTCTGAAAAGGACCATGTATCTTGTCCTAGTAAATGGCCTGGCTTTGAGTCCTTTGAGCCTTAACATTAACTCATTCTTACTTGCTCTTTTAAAATGAGTTCTGTGCTTTGGGATGTGGCTTTGCTTTCTGTTATGTGTATCTGCCCTTAACCGCAGTAACATTTTTCTGGCTGCCTTACCCAGGAAATGACCAGTCACCCCAATACATGAGTCTTGCTAGCCAGTAGTGTTGGTGACCATCTCACACAATGGGATCCCTCACCTAATCTGGAAAGATGTGATAGCCTGGTGCTCAAGCATAAGCAAGCATACAGTAAGCTGGAAGGAGTGACCATGGGTGATGGCAAAGCGCTCTGGTGGATACAGAAGACCAGACTGGTCAGGGGCTCTGGGTGCTTGGAGAGGGTATCTCATTTCTGACCTCCTGGGACTCAGATGACCCTCTGAACTGATAAACAAAACATGAATTCCCCGAACTGTATAGAGGAAAAGAGAGAGAGAGAGAGAGAGAAAGAGAGAGAGGAAAAAGAACACAGCTGATATTAATGAATCCTGCACTTTGTGACAAGCATTGTGTTAGACATATTCATGTATTTATTAATCTTTAAGAGCTCTGAGGGCACTAAAATGCCTCCTAGCTGGTGACTGGCAGAACTGGGATTTGACCCAGAACCATCTGACACCAGACTTACCTATAAATTTGCCTTCTTAAAGCCCTCCTCTTTGTGTTTATCCTTTTCCTGAACCTCAGGCAGCCATGTTTACCCAGACCCTGCAAGTGTAAAATTGATGACATAATCATGCGATGGTGTCTATGGGACTATTACAGGAGGATTAGGCTATTATCAACAAATCGGGGACTAGTATTGTTTTATCAGCATGAGAGTGTTTTCAATTAATTTGTAATTAAATAAAGGAAGCAATTTACTGGGTCTTGGAGAAGTCAGGGCTGGGGAAGGCTTATCTCATCAGCCTCAGCTGTGCATTCCTCCTGCACCGCCTCATTGTTTAGATCACAGCAGTGATACATGATCTGACCTATAGGAGTAATTCAATAAAACGTCAATATTTTCCTTCCTCCTTAACCCATGGTGGTGTGGTGGCTGGAGAAATCTGCCTGGAATGGCCTCCACCACAAGCCCATCAAGAACTAGAGCGTGGGCCTTACTGCTCTCTCAGATATTCCTGCCACACAGCCCGACTGTGTCAGAAATGACCAAACTAGTTTTGTCTAGGTGCGAGGCAAGTGGACTTCATGGGTTCAGAAGTATTTTAAATGTCTTTGCATCCTCATTTTCTAGACACTGTGTTGGCCTCTTTACCGCTATGCTCTGATGCAGTCTCCCCCCAGTTATCTTGCAAAGCGGGTCCTGTTATCTCAGTTTTATTGGTTGAGTAAACTTAGGTTGGTTGGTGGCTGAGCCAAGAATTGTCCCTAATTCTGCACCATTCTCATGGCTCAGAGCTTTTCCATCTACACTGCTCAACCCAGGCTCTTATGCAAACTGTAAAAGGTGAAAATGTTGCTGGTCCTCCCATATAGCCAGAGGATGTTGTAGTCATTTTTTATAGGTGTTTCTTGTATTCATGGTATCTTTAAATTTTGATTTAAATTCCAGTTAGTTAACATACAGTGTAAGATTACTTTCAGCTGTACAATATAGTGATTCAACACTTCCATGCATCATCCAGTGCTGATCACAAGTACATTCCTTAATCCCCATCACCTATTCTACCCATCCCCAACCTCCTGCCCTCTAGTAACCGTCAGTTTATTCTCTAGAGTTAAAAATGTGTTTCTTGGTTTGCTCCTCTCTCTTTTATCCCTTTTGCTAGTTTTTTAATTTCTTAAATTCCACATATCAGTTAAATCATATGGTATTTGTCTTTCTCTGACTGACTTAAGTATTATGACTTAGGATAATACTTTCTAGCTTCATCCATGTTGTTGCAAATGGCAAGATTTCATTCTTTTTTCATTCAATTCTTTTTCAATACTTAATGGTTAAGTATTATTCCTGTGTGTGTCGTATAAATATGTCACACCTTCCTTATCCATTCATCAGTAGATGGACACTTGGACTGTTTCCATAATCTGGCTATTATAGATGCTATTGCTATAAACATTGGGGTGCATGTGTCTCTTTGAATTAGTATTTTTATATTCTTTAGGTAAATTCCTACTTGTGCAATTGCTGGATCACAGGGTAGTTCTGTTTTTAACTTCTTAAGAAACCTCCGTACTGTTTTCTTGAGTGGCTGCACCAGTTTGCTTCCCACCAGCAGTGCAAGAGGGTTCTCCTTTCTCCACATCCTCGCTAACACCTGATGTTTCTTGTGTCGTTGTTGATTTTAGCCATTCTGACAGGTGTGAGGTGATAATCTCATTGTAGTTTTGATTTGCATTTCCTTGGTGGTGAGCGATGATGAAAATTTTTTCATGTGTCTGTTGGCCATCTATATATGTTCTTTGTAAAGTGTCTGTTCATGTCTTCTGCCTATTTTAATTAGATTATTTTTGGGGGGCGTTGAGTTTTATCAGTTCTTTATATATTTTGGATACTAACCCTTCATTGGATCTATCATTTGCAAATATCTCCTCCCATTACATAGGTTGCCTTTTAGTTTTGTTGATTTTTTTGTTGATTTTTGTTCCCTTCACTGTGCAGAAGCTTTCTATTTTGATGTAGTCCCTGTAGTTTATTTTTACTTTCGTTTCCTTTGCCTCAGGAGACATATCTAGAAAGATGCTGCTACTATGGATGTCAAAGACGTTACTGCCTATGTTCTCTTCTAGGATGTCTATGGTTTCAGGTCTCACATTCAGATCTTCAATCCATTTTGAATTTATTTTTGTGTATGGTGTAAGAAAGTGGTCGAGTTTCATTCTTTTGCGGGTTGCTGTCCAGTTTTCCTAACATCCTTTGTTGAAGAGACTCTCTTTTTTCCATTGGATATTCTTTCCTGCAAATGAAATTTTACTCTATAGAAAACCCAAAAGACAAAAAAAAAAAAAAAAACCAAAAGGGTCTACCAAAAAATGACTAGAACTGATAAGTAAATTCAGTAAAGTTACAGGATACAAAATCAACATACAGAAATCTGTTCCATTTATATACACTAATAATGAAGCAGCAGAAAGAGAAACCAAGGAATTTATCCCATTTATAGTTACACCACAAACAATAAGATACTTAGGAATAAATGTTACCAAAGAGGTGAAAGATCTATACTCTGAAAACTATAATACACTAATGAAAGAAATTGAAGAGGACATAAAGAAATGGATAGACATTCCATGCTCCTAGATTGGAAGAACAAATATTGCTAAAATGTCTATACTACCCAAGAACCCTGGATAGTATAGCATCAGACTGTTGATTTTGGCTCAGGTTATGATCTCACAGTCATGGGATTGAGCCCCATGTTGGTCTCTACGCTGACAGTGCAAAGCCTGTTTGGGATTTGCTCCTTTCTCTTTTTCTCTGCCTCTTCCCGATTTACATTCTCTCTCTCTCTCAAAATAAGTAAATAAACTTTTAAAAACTGTCTATACTACCCAAAGCAATCTACACACTTAATGCAATCCATATCAAAATACCAATAGCAGTTTTCACAGAGCTAGAGCAAATAATCCTAAAATTTTTATGATACCACAAAAGACTCCAAATATCCAAAGCAACCTTGATAAAGGAAAGCAAAACTGGAGGCATCACAAATTCTGGACTGCAGGTTATATTACAAAGCTGTGATCTATCAAGACAGTATGGTACTGGCACAAAAATTAACACATAGATGAATGGAATGGAATAGGAAACCCAGAAATGAATGCCCAACTATGGGGTCACTTAGTCTTTGATGTAGCAGGAAAGAATATCCAGTGGGAAAAAGACAGTCTCTTCATAGTATCTTAGTCATCATCCTAGTGTCTGTAGAGCTTGGCACAGATATTTCAGGAAACATATGCTAAACAGCAATAATTATAAAGCAACCAGAAGACCAAATACAAACCTTACTGCTTACCAGCTTCCAGGATCCCTTCTAAATGCTTAACTCATTAAAGCCTCATAAAAATGCTACGAGATAGATGCCTATTATTATACCTGTGTTACAAGTGGGGAAACAGTGAAGTAATTATTATTTATCATTACATATTTATTTTTATTACTAAATAAGTATTATTTATCTTTTAAATTCTTCACTCATAGTGAAGATATTTTTTGATATTGGCACTTATAGTACTGGTACTGATTTCAGTGTGTGAGGGTTTTTCCACACCTAGGACCCAGCTGGGTACCCTAGAATTCAACACAATTCTGACACTGTGTACATGGAGGTAGCATCAGATTCTACAGGTTAAGGGCGAAGTGCTGCAAGACTGCGCCCTCAAACTTATTTATCACTTGTGCTTCTCACCTACCAGTTATAAAGTGGAGGAGGCCCCAGTGATTCCTCCTCATGTTTAATTAAGTTACTAGAGTGACTCACAGAACTCAGAGATACATTTTACTCACAAGATTACTGGTTTACTGTAAAAGGGTATAACTGAGGAACAGCCCGATGGAAGAGATGCACAAGACAAGGTATGAGGGAAGAGGCACGGGCTTCTGTGCCCCCTCTGGACACCACTCTCTCATCACCCCCACATAACCCTGTCCTTTGGAAATTTTCTGGAGGCTTCATTACTAAAGCATGAATGATCGATTAAGTCTATTGGCTCTTGGTGATTGAACTCCATCTCTAGCTTCTCTCCACTCCCCAGGAGGTCAGAAGGTGGGACTGAAAGTTCCAACCCTCTAACCACATAGTTGGCTCCAGGGACAACCAGCCCCCATCCTAAGTTGCTTTCTGCTGGTTTCTTTATGAACATAACAAAAGGCACCTTTATTCCTTTCTATCACAGGAAATTCCAAGGGTTTCCTAGGAGCTCCTTGCCAGGAGGGGGGACAAAGATCAAATACATATTTCTTATTATAAATCATAGTATCATAGGACCCTTGCTTGATCTAAGTGTCTGGTAGTCTGGGGCACCTGGGTGGCTCAGTCTGTTAAGCATCGACTTTGGCTCAAGGCTTGTGGGTTCGAGCCCCGCGTCGGGCACTGACACCTCAAAGCCTGGAGGCTGCTTAGGATTCTGTGTCTCCCTCTGCCCCTCCCCTGTACATGCTCTGTCTATCTCTCTCGAAATAAACAAACAAATTATATATATATGGTATACATATATATGGTAGGTCACATTTACTATGTAAGTAACACTTAGGAAAGAGTAGAAATCCTACACATATAGCTGGAGTGGGAGTGACTGCATTACTCTCACTACCCTGTTGGCTGACGGCACTTTCTTGGGTCTGGCTTAGTTGCATGTGCAGATTATAATGTCTACATTTTTACATTGACCTCTCTCAGCTCTCTCCCAGAATGATATATACTTGCACTTGTAAAGCAATGTTAAATTGTCATCTTTGGGTATGGTCTTTAAATAACAACAGATTTTCAAGGTAGATGCCGGTGCCTCTTGAGCAGATGTGTATTTTCTTGTTTTCAAGGGTTGTCATCCCCCACGGTGGAGAGTAAATGTTGGCAAACTGTTTTGTAAACTGTTTTCTCATCAATTTTCTTGAGAAACAAATTCAGTTTCAGTATTTCATTAAACTTGCACTGCCATTTTTGAACTGAACTGCTGCTGACGGGCTTGCTACAAAATAAAAAAGTATTGCCAAACAATATGATAGTTGTAGATTTGTGCGATACAATAAATAACAAAACCACCCAACGTGTGGCAAGAGAACTCAGAAGGCCCTCTCTACTCTACGACAAGCCTGCCAGGCCTATATTTCTTACACATATTTCAGTTTCACCTACTCAGTAATTTCCCATGTTTCTATGTACAAGACTCAAGATGACTTTCTGTCATTTTCTAGCAGTTTTGAGCACCTCAAGTCATGGCAGACGGCAATGGGGTTTATCAACAAACACCTTGCATGCGGTCCTGGGAAAGGAAAGTGTTAGTTACATTGTACAAGGAGACTCAGGAAGAGAGAAGATAGGTCATTGATGTGGAGAACAAAGGCAAAATAAAAAAAATTAAACTTCCTTACAACTTACGGCCATTGACAGGTCCTTGAGGCAGGCAGAGTGACCTTCCTCAAGGAGCTCAGCTGCCTCGATGTTAATACTTCACTAAGGGCAAAAGGCAACTTATGCTTAACAGTAGTCTGACCTCCAGGATCCTGAAAGTGTCCATACGCATATAAAAACTCCTTTGGAAACTTCCTTTATCTCTACCCACCCCCTCAAGATATATGTTAGCCGTCATTCTCTAAGCATGGTCCCCTGATATACATCTGATGGGGCTCATGACTAAGGGCTTACTAGACAGTAGTAATGACCTTTTCCTAACAGTTTGCCCCTCAAGGTCCTGGAAACCTTGCTTCCAAATTCCTTAACGTCTTACGCTATCCCTAACCCCCTCCCAACTTGAAAGTACATAATCAGTCACTCCTCACAACCAGTGCCACTCTTTGTGCCCACGTGTCCTGTTCCTGTGCTTTAATAAAACCACCTTTTCCACCAAAGATGCCTCAGCAATTCTTTCTTGAACACTCACTCCCAAGCCTCAACATTTCACATTAGTCATCACTAGTGTCTTTTATATTTTAATATGTATTAAAGTGAGAACTCTCTTTATTAACTGTGTTTCTTACATACTATTAAAAGAGCCTTGGAAAAATCTTGGAATAGGAAGTAGAGGTCTACCAAACTCATCCTAGCTTGCCTTAATAATACGTAACAAAATGTCATTGAAAAAAATCTGGGATAAACGCCAACCCAGACAGGATACCAGAACAACAGGTGTCAACTGGGACCATTCCGTGCAGAGCAGGTGTGTAGTCAGATTCCCTTTAAAGTCCCTTCCAATCCCAAGTGACTCCAATACGATGCTAACTGAATCAGGCAACGACTCACCTCACCGTAATTCTAAGACCTGATGTCTAGAGTGGTTGAGTCTTGAGAGAACTGGAGCCTCCTTCCCTAGTAGTCAACTGTCATTCGTTCTTTCAACATTTATTAAGCACTTGATAAATAAAAGATTACTGAGCCAATCCCTTGTCTTAAAGGAACTCACAGCATAGCAGGAGAATCAGGAAAGAAAGCCAATTAGAGTACAGCTCACTGTTCTGTCCTGTCTTGGGTCTTACCACCACTTATTAGTAGTTCGTTCTCTCCAAACTACACACACACACACACACACACACTGGCAGAGTCTTTGTCTGTCTCATTACTTCAGATGTAGGCAGGACCCAGCCTAGAACCTGTTATCAATTTAAAACTTGAATGAAGTGCTACACTAAAGGTAAACCTGGGTGACTCGGTATCCCAGGGGATAGGCATAAATGAGATGTAAGGTCAAAGATCGCTACTCAAGTAAGGAACAAATGAGCAGAACTGGAAGAGTGAGGAGAACTCAGCAAGTTGGGAAGGGCAGTAAAGCACCTTGCACACGGGGGAACGAGGTACGTGAATGCGCAGATGAGAGAAACAGCGGATGCTTGGGGAACTGCAAGTTATTCTGACTGAGGGGGACAAAGTGGAGGCATGGCAGGAAATGAGGTTGTGGGGAGGGTGGCTGAAGCTTGGGAATCTGGATCAACCTTAGTCATGAGGAAACCAGAGTTGCTTTGGGACACCCCTCAGATATAAATTGCTTTTCTGAGGATCTGAACTCCAGTTATACTCAAGGCTTCCTGGTCCTGAAGAACAGGGATGCAATCAAGAGAGAAATCCAGAACCAACTTGGCTATTAACTCTTGGAAAGAAAAGGATCAGCCCCTTCACAAGTTCAATGGTAACAGACCTCTTACAGGAGCCCAAAGCCTCGTTCATCTCAGTGCTACTGTTACATTTTGGTCAGGGATGCTGGAGGGCCTGCTTTCAAGCCCTCAACCTCTTCCTGTAAAGAAGTAAGTAACTGAAATAATTAACAACTTAAATCAAAAAGTAATAAAAATGCCTGCAAATTGCCTAGACTTTCCAGTCTACTTTGGGTATATCTATCCCTTCTAAGGCAGATAGTTTGGCAAGCTGGGAGCAACTAGCTTCATTGGTGATTACAAGCAGTGGGAATTTCTTACGAGTTTGTGTGAAAGTGTACATCGGTGTAGGAGCTATGGGGAAGAGGTAGCATAAAATAGAGACTGGAGATGTCTGTCTTTTTGACAGTGACTTTATCCACACCACTTCTGAAATATCTAGCATTTTTTCCTAGTGTTGATCTCTTGCTGAGAATGTATTGGCAGTTCCCTTGTTAGAATTTCCATCTCTGGTATCTAACCATTGTTACGGGGTCAGTTCCCATAAACCACAATCTCACTATTAATGCCACGTTAGCTTTATGTCCCACCACTTACCTTCACTCAACTCTCCCCAGACAGACTGCCCTCTAATTATTGCTCTCCCGACATATCCTGCACTTAACCACTTCCAATATCTGTGCTCTTACAGTTCTCTCTGCTTGCACTACTCCAGGATACAGTTCAAACTCTTTGAAAGTCTCTCTGATCTTTCAGCTACAAGGAGCCCTTCCCTGTTTCTCAACATAGCAGTGTACCTATGCTTCCTTTTGGTGCTCAACACTTTTCCCCTTATTTTAGGACTATTTATATACTAAGCTTATTCTGTTGACCTTTCCTTGAGGTCTGTGCCTCACCCATGTTTGTATTCCTTAGACTTCTCTCACAATGCCTGACTCACGGTCGGGAAGCCAATGAATGAATGAGCGAATGAATTCACGGTGTGTGGAGACCTCCCTCTGCCTAAGAGGTGTGTAAAGCTGATGGCATTTGTGAGCAGAGACAAAGCCAGCTGCTGGCTGATGCGGCACTAAAGTCCCCAGCTGCAGACAGCTGTACCAGTCGGGACCAGCTGAGCTGCTAGCTGCATCCGCAGAATGAAAACACCCATGCAGGGGTGAGACTTGTCTTACTGACAGCTACGTTTGTCTTAAGTAGTTGTGTCCCTGGGAAGTCCACTCACATTTCTCAGGCTTCTTTCAGGGTGGGCTTCTGGGCATTAGTACCACTTGTTAGCCACAGTCTGCAGAAGTGCTTTGGTCTTCTTTCTTTGTTCTCTCAATAAGGGAAGTCCTGTATCTCTAGGCCCTTGGATTTTTTGGAGTCTCAGCAGATAGTGGCTGGTGTTGTGATGAGCATAGTGGGGACACCTGTTACAGCAAAGGCTTATTGTTTACTGAAACTCTTCCCTTTTCTAAAAGAACTTAAGGAAGATTGCAAAAAGACACGTGGCACCGAGATGTTTTTAAAGTGAAAATATTAATGTAAAAGAAGAATAGACATAGGAAACTAAGATGAGTAATGATTGAAATAGAAAATGATTGATATAGAACAGAAAGGCCATTAAACCCTGTATATGTATTATAGGTATACTGCAATCAGACTCCAAGCCTCCTAGAAACCAGGAAAAAAAAAAGAGGGGAAAATAATCAATTACAGGAATCATAGTGTCTGTAAGACAAGAACAAACCAAGTGATCAAGAGGGACATTGCTCTTTGTATGCCCTAAGAAATGTTATTCTGGGGGTGCCTGGGTGGCTCAGTCGATTAAGTGTCCGGCTCTGACTCAGGTCATGATCTCACAGTTCGTGGGTTCAAGCCCCACATCGGGCTCTGTGCTGACAGCTAGCTCAGAGCCTGGAGTCTGTTTCGGATTCTGTGTCTCCCTCTTTCTCCGACCCTCGCCTGCTCTCTCTCTCTCTCTTCTCTCAGAAATAAATAAAATATTTAAAAAAAAAGAAAGAAATGTTATTCTGTGTATTTTATAAAGAAGTGCCTTCCATGATGCAGTGATATAGACAGTAATGTCTTTAAGAACATTGAAACACAGCAACCAAATCTGGGCCTGATGGAAATCTGATGATAGGCAGAATATGCCTGTGAGAAAGAACTGCTATAGGGACCAGTGGGTTTCTCCTGTTCCTCACAACTTCAATCCGACAAATATTTCTAGAGTGCTACTCAGCCTCATCCAGGAGTAAACGTTTTAAGGAGCCAGACAACAGCAGAACATACTGAAACTAGCAAGGCTGTGGTCATTGTCCATCTGATACCAAAAGAAGAGAGGAGCTTAGTCAAAAGCTTGGTTATTATTATTGGAACCAGAAAGTCAATGAAATCCAAATACAACTTGAACAGGTGAGATCTTAACAATAGCTGATTCTTTTTTTTTTTTTTTAATTTGGGAGAGAGACAGAGCATGAGCAGGGGAGGGGCATAGAGAGGGGGAGACACAGGATCAAGGCTCTGAGCTGTCAGCACAGAGACTGACATGGGGCTCAAACTCATGAACCATGAGATCATGACCTGAGCTGAGTTGGTGCTTAACCAACTGAGCCACGCAGGTGCCCCAGGATTCTTAAACTTCTACAGTCAGTGTAGCCATCACTCTAGTTAGTGCTGAGTCCCTTAAAGTTATTCTGGGAACCCAAAACTACTACCTTAACAGAGTACTCTGGCCTTTTCTCCGTACAGAGGTACATTCTTGTCACATAGAGGAAAAGGGGGATCGTGTTGGTGTAGTGGAAATAAACTGGCAGGTGATTGTTATTCTTTGAGCCACACTCAATAGTCTCCAAATGGTAGAATCCAGAATAAAATTAGAAAAGGTTCTTATTAAAAGAAATTATTTTATGAATTACCTTCCCAGAGAGAAACTAATGACTTCCTTTAATGACTAGGAAAGTGAGACCACCAGGTAGGGAAAAGATCATTATTTAAGTATTTCATATGTGCCAGCACCTATGCAAAGGCTATGTTACATAATCTAAGAAATGTGTAATTCTAGACAGTAGGACTAGAACCATGAGTGATAGGAAGTAGGCCTTTGTTAGTATAAAGAGTATTTTAAAAAAATAATTCAAGGTGCCCAAGGGCTGCTTTAGAAGGAGGGGATGGATGCCTAGGCAGAGGATAGTCAGCCATTTGTCTGGAAATTATAGATCAGTAAAGAAATAAACCTGGATATCATTCAACAGCACTTCTCAGTGATTCTGTGTAAAGTGGGATGCTGCTACCCAGTTACTGAAAGGAATATTTTTTCCATCTGTATTTCCTATGCTTTAGTTGGAATGGGCTTGTGCTAATCCAGTCACACTCCATTACTCTGACTTCTGAAGCCTGATGGTCCCTAATTCATGAAAACAAAAGCTGGGGTCCAAAGGACAGGGCACAAATAACTGGTTCCTGTGTAGATAGAATTACTATCTATTAAGGGTAGGCAGAACAAGGCAGTCTCTTTATATAGCAACAAAATCATTACTTCTTCAACAAACATTTATGAGCTCTTCGGTTGTGCATCAGCCATGAAGAGGAGGGTAATGGTAGACAAAAGAATGGGGTGAGGGTATCAGTTCTAGAAAGCTCCCACAGGAGCTGTAAAGAAACTCAGCCAGAGCCATCAGGCTCATACAGCTGTGCCTGGGGTGAGGCTTTGACTTGACACAGCCCTCCTTCACATGCCTTTCTCAGACACTTACCTGATGCTCCACACCCAAGACCTCATTCTTATTGGCAAAGTCCACTTCCCCTGTTCATGGAGAAAGAGAGAACAGAAAGCATGGAAGCCTTGGCATGGCCTTTGGGGCTGAGACAGAGTGAAGGAGGGAGAATGGTAAGAATTGAGGTCAGAGAGATGGCCGGGGTCATATCTCAGGGGCCTGGGGGATCATTGTAAAGACTTCCACTCTGGGATGGGAAGTTATTGGAGAATTCTGAGCAGAGGAGAAATACTGGATTTCCTTACTAAGGGATGCTTCTGTGGCATCTGGGGATACTGTTTTGAGTGGTCACTGTAGGGAGATAAAGGAAGGAGTAGGGAGAGTGGTTGAGTGATTTGGGGGTGATTCAGGTAAGACTCAGAGAGAGGGTGGCCATGGCAGAAGGGTGGCACAGCGAGAAGGAAGAGCTCACAGCATTAGGGGATGGAAATGATCAAGGCTTCAAGAAAATCGATCTAGCACCAGGGATGAGAGGAAGGAGTATATTGGTATTAGGAAGAAACTGGAAGTCCTAAGACAGGATTCTGAAAGGTGGGCCACAGCCCACCTACATTTGAATCATCTGTAGAGCTTGTCAAAATACATATCCCTGGGCTCCTGACCACATCTGTAGAATTAGAATCTTGCTGGAACTATTTTGAAGCTCTCACTAGGTTATTTTGAACACCAACGTTGGGGAACCACAAAGGATTGGAGTCCTTAAAGTTGAACATCAACAGTGTCTATTGATGGAAATGTCAAGTTCAAAGAGAACAGATGGATGAATATTAGAGCTTTTTCCCCCTCTAAAATGACATTATTTCATAATAGTAGACTAGAAGCTACCATTTTTTTGTGTGCATATACTATGTTGCTAGACACAGTCCTAAATAATTTACCTGTGTGTCAGGTAAAAACTATTTATGACCCTCCCCTCCCATCAAAGACCAGGAGATCCTAAGAAGAGTCCTTAGCCTGCTGAGCACAGCCTTGCATGTGGAGTTGCTGATCAGAAGCTGGGAAGGTGTGACTAGGACAGGGCTCTATATAAGAAAAGGTGGGAGAGGAAACCTGGCTCAGCTGGGGGCAGGGCTAGAGCCTCAGCTCAGGAGTAAAGGGAGAGACAGATAGGCTGGCCTTGAGAAGATCTGGAGAGACAAGAAAGAAGTGGCCAAGGCCCAGAGAGGGACCCTTAAGGATTGGCAGAGATGTGGAAACAGGATTTTATAAAGCTTTGTCAGGTAGTCTGTGATGTCTACCCTCTTCCCTGCCACCTCCCCTGTCAAGTCTTTATGTCACCTGTCAGATCTGTTTTGAGGACACAGTGACCTGCTAGGTTGTGCACTGAGGGGACACAGGGACTGCCCAGCCCCCTCTGGTTTGCACCACCGTCAACTCATTCAAACTAACATCAACTTCACGAGGCTTGCCAACTTTGCCACCCGAGGCCATCCTGCTGGCCTCCACTCTCTCTCCCGTGTGAGCCCCTTGTGGCTTTTCCAGAATCTGTGTGGTAATTTTATTTATTGCCTCAGCATTTTCTAGGCAGAGAATCTGGAATCAGAGTGACCTTTCACCCACAGCAGCTGCTGATTTATCACAGAATCTGTTAGAGTCTTGTCCAGATGTTCCTGACATGAAGCTATTTAATTTGAAGTTGGCTCAGCTGGAAAATTAGGTTAAGGGTTTTTATAGTCACAATACAAGGCAGAAATGTTACCCTTCTTTTATAAACCCAAGGTGCTAGTGGTACAAACCACAATTCAGAGAAGTTTAAATTCTGGACCAGGCAATGAGTGTTAATGTTGTATCTGGAGAAAGGCAGAAGGTGGGAGTAAAATTCAGTTGTTCTTACCAGGGGCGTCACCCCTGGGGCCTCAAGCATGGCTGCCAGAGCCATAAAGAGACTACAGATGTGTGGGAGCCTCAGCAGAGCTCAGGTGAGAAGAGAGGGCAATCCTCTGGCACAGAGAGGGAGCGTAGTCTTTTGTTCCTCACCTCTGCCCTGAGCCCCAGAATCACTGCTGTTGATTAACTGCCTGCTAGGTCAGACTTTCCATCATTAGGTGGTCCAGGGTACCTGTCAGAGTCCCTGACCTATTTAGCGCTGTGTAAAAGTTTCAGAGCCCTCACCTTGCCTTGGAGCCCTGCCAGGAGAAGGTGGGTGGTAGTTGCTGCTGCCGTAAGAAGCAGTTTGCTTGGTTGGAAGGAGGTATTACTCAAGTTTCTATTCGTTGTCAGAAAATCAGGCCTCTGAGGTGAGGATGAACCAAGAGGTGAAGCAGAGACCAGGGTAGAAGCCACCTAGATCTGGTCCATCTTAGTGGGATATAGCCAGACACAAGGCAGAATCAGAGGGTCAAGGGAGGGAAACCTCAAGGAAGCACAGCCTTCCTAGAATCTAGTGCTTTAGAGAAGCAAACAAACTGGAACGCATTTGGGGAAGAACCTCAGATCTTAGGATGGGAAGGACAGAAGTGACTAGAGAAGAAAATCTTGGCTGAAATTTCAGGACGAGTGGGTGGAGAGGGGTGACGGATGTGACAGATTATTCCAAATACCAAAAGACAGCCTGACTTGTTCTGTGGGGCCAAGGTGGAAGCAAGGGTTCAGCAAATGGAAACCATAGAGAGGTAGATTCTTAGGTAAATTTGAAAAGTAATAATGTCATTCCCTGTCTTCAGAACGGCTTGGCCATCCACTCAACAAATGTGCCAAATGGATGAAGTTCTTCCTGTCCCTCAAATCTATAAATCTAGACTCAGGTCTATTCTTAAAATATTTTCTACCTTTTATGTAAAACGGTCTGCCTCACTCTAGTAATTTGATAAATTAAGAAAATAAAATAATAAAACTCTTTTCACTGGAATACTGAGAGGATATAAAAGGCGCCATGTGTTCAGGACTTCAAGTCTTTCAGTGTCTAACTGCAAAATATGTGTTTTTCATTTAATTATATGAAGGGGCAAGTTAGGCAAATTATGCAAACTGAATGAATTGGATAGTGTGGATATTTTGAAATATTTACCACAATTCTGCAGCCAAGGAAGATTCAAGTTCCTGATTCTTATTCCCTTGAACTTCTTTGCATCTGGATTTATTTATGCTGGGAAAGATACCCACTTCCTAACCCACTGTTCTGCACGGTGACAAGACCATCACATCCACCCAGGACAAGCAACTGTACCAACCTCAGTTGGACTAGTGACTCAGAGGTTCTTTTCACACCGGGATTTAATCTCCCAGAAACTACCATTCTTTTTAGAGTGCACACAGTTGAGCTGTGTCTTTATCAATTAAAGCGGTAAGAAAAAAATGTTGACTGTAGGAGGAATCATTCATTATCCAGAAGTATCATCCATCCTTGCCAAACATCTGGATTTGGTGGAGAAACATCTGAGTGGTTCAACTGAATTTTTCTTTTTCATTTGGATGTTTTGGTGTCATGTAGGCCCACCCTCAGTCAAGACTCAGAGGAAAAAAAACTTGGCAGAAAAAAAAACAGAATGACTTAATGCTAGCGTAACAGTCTAAAAAGAATAAAGATTTTTTGTTTATGATTGTTGTGATGTGAGAAGACACTGGGAAAAAAAAAAGTTCTAGATAAGCCTGTGAATAATGACCAGGCAACAGAAAATAATGAACTAAGGTTTTAAGACCTCTTTCACAATTCAGGCAAGTGATTGGTAAACTAGGAAGCCATGAAAATGGTACGTTAGAGGAACTGTGAATCATTTTAGCAGATATATTTGGAAATCCTGAATGCACCGAGATTGGTAGAAAACAATAAGCTACAGTGTGGAGCATGAGAAAGTGTATGTAAGAAACCACGTATCTTTTTGAAGGCTAATGAAAACTGGAGAAGAATCCCAGGAATCTAGCTAATAATAAATACCATAAGACCAAGCAGGGACGGGAGGAAAGGGATCTTGAACAACATTCTTCATTAGAACATGGCTCTTTAGCCCCACCTCCTTACTGACCTCTTAGAGGCTCATGAAAAGGGGAAAGTGTTTAGGATGTGTATGGTGAATGGATTGGGGTGGGGGGGGCGGCAAATGAGACTTTTAAGGCTTGATAATTAAACTGGTACCACAGATGTGCAGCTCTTCTCAGAGCAAGGAAATTCATAGCATTATCCATTCTTCGTTTCCACCCCCCCTCCTTGTCCTTCCTATACCACCTCTAGGTTAGTGGGCTTCCTATATACACTCTCCATTCGTGGTCTGGAAGATGGGAACCTTCAGTGTTGGTTTCTTCCATACCCCACCCTGATGATTGTACACTTAACTTCTCTGAACTTGTTTCTTCATGGGAGTGTTGGATAGTATTACTTTAATGATAGTATCCAACTGCAGGATGTTGAAATCCATAAGCACGAAGCGATTATTAGACAAAGCAGCAGCATTTGGAACGTTCAGATGCATTCACAAAGTGATGTGTCTTACTAAGCACTAGGATCTGGCTGCCATCCTTAAGACCAGCCATTGGGCTCTGAGGTAATAGGCGAAGAGACACGAGGAAAAGTATTAGGCCCAGTGTGCTTTAAGAAAAATTAATGGAGCATGCAAATGGTACCAGGCTAGAGGGAGCAGACCTCAGTGTGGGCAAGCATTGAACACATGAATGATATTAAGAGATTATAGAAGCATGGGTGGGAAAGAATGAAACAGGATTCAACTAGGAAAAATGCAAAGTAATGCACTTGGGAGCAAGTAACCAAAAACATATGAGCTTGCAATGTTATGTGGCAACAGAATTAGCTGGAGACATAATCGTCGTGCCAGGGAGTAGAAGATGGATCATCTCTGCACCCCTAAGGGGAGGCCACACTTGGAATTCTGAGTTCAAATCTCTCCTTGGAAAGTCAGGGACGTGAAAGAAAAATGAAGAGGTTGGGAAAGTACAAAACTGATAAATAGGTAGTTAAAGGCCGTTGATTTGAGGGGAAGATTTTACAGGTTCACAGAATGGGCTGGCTGGCATCAGGCTGTGGTAGGAACACAGAGCACTGAGAATCCCAGTTTATCTGTCAGGGGATTACAGACTGTTAGGGAAGGAGGTGGTCTTAGCAACCTACTCCATTCCTGCTACATTTTGCAAATGAAGCCAAGGCTCAAGTAGTTTTTCAAAAATAGTATCGTTGGTTAAATTGTTGTCTCAAGCAATAGAAGTAAATATGAAACCTCAGGGCCTCTTGGTTAGTAAGCCCTTAACCAGATAATCTCTGAATGTGGCATCACTTTTGATGTCCTCTTTTCTTTGAGCAAAAAACTCATTCTGTCTTTGTTCTGGCATCTTTCCGTGGGGTCCCTCTCCCCGATCTTCCTCTCTCTAATGAGTACCCCATCCTCACCTATCTTTCCACCTGTAAATATGAGGATTTCTTCTTCATCCCACAGGGCAGACCTGAGAGGAAGCCACTTTCTCCTTCAGGAACCTCTCTCCTTTGACAAGTATTAGTTTTCCCTCCTGCCTGTTCTCTTAGACCTTTGCTTTTTAAGCTTCCTCTAGGACAGCGATCACGCAGTGCACTGCAAGCCCGTGTGCTCAACTCATGCTTTCACAGAACTACCTCTGAGCCACAAGGCCTGACGTAAACAGCTGCCTTTTGCCTGCATGTTAAGTGAATGAAAGAGTCCGCGTTCTCTCCATCACTCACCTCCTGCACTTTTGTTACAAGGCAGAGAGATTTGGGGAAGCAATCCAGGTGGCGTCTCCCCACTGTCAGCATTGGTGTCTAAGAAAGGCATCACTAGCTCCCCTCACACACTTTTCCCTTCATCAGCAGAAGTCCTTTCCAGAAATCAAATCTCACCAACACACCCAAAACGGAGCCACTCTCCTGCCAGCACAACTGATTGGCCAGTTTTGTCATTCAGCTCTTGCCCGGTACATTTTGTATCACACTCTATTTAGCGATATATTTCTCCACTGAAGGAGAATTCCGTGGTGACAGAAATGGGAAATCTTTGGTTAAACATATAAAAGTAACTTCCATTCGTTTACTCTTGCATGTATCAGTGCATCTCAAGTCTGGGGATCAACCAATTCAATCCCAGAACTCTTTTCTCACGAGACATCCTCAAGAAGGCATCTTGTGTAAAAAATACGTCGAGATACATTGAGCTTCCTCATAGGCGGTCATGCCTCATCTTCCTGCAGTAATAGGAATAGCCAGTGCTCACTGCGTGGTGGACACTGGTGTAACACGTCATATGTATCAACTCACTTAATTCTCCCACTTTAGAGAGGAGAAAGGTGAGGCATAGAGAGGTTAAGAAACTTGCCCATCATCAGACTGCTAAGAAGTGGCAGAAGCAGAATGGAGTCCCAGACCTTGTGACTCCAGTGTCCCACATATCAAGCTAAAACCCCCCTCCCTAAAACTGTTACCCCATGTAGACTTCTGGGTGCTGCAGAATGAGTCTAGCCTCCTACAGCATGCGAACCCTTTATCTGGAAACAGTGAACGTTCTTTCTGAGTCCTCTCTTCTCTGAATCTTCCAGTTCTTCAAGTGCTCTTCCAATGACAAGGTCTAAAATTCTTTGACCTTGATGGTTGGCCTCCAAACCACCTCCGTGATCCTATGTCCTCATGAAATTTAGGTCTTGGAAATAATCCAGCCAGCCTGACATGATTCAACCAATGCTAGGAAGAGCAAACTATGGCCTTCCTAGAAACACATTGGTTTGGGGAGTTTCATTTTTGTGTTTCTTTGGGGTATCCATATTGTGCCATTTGGCCCACATTTAGCTAAATAATAACGAAATCGCTACAAAGCATGGGTTGGAGGAATAGTTCCTGAGATACTTTCATAAGTGACAGCAACAATAAGCCAAGACTGCCCTCTACTAAGAATGTCCCCCCCTTCGGCAAGTCTGTAAGTGTCTCGTAAGCCATTTTCTGCCTCCCGTCTTCACAGGTGCGACCTTTCATTGACCAGCTGGCAGCTGTAGCCAGCCTTCTCAGGAGGTAATCATGAGGAGGTACAGGAACAGCCCGGGAAGTATGCTTAGTAAAAGGAGCTTCTTCTAATGATGCTCCCATTGAGTTCCTAGAGGCAGCAGTGTGGGAGAGAAGAGGAGAGAAGGGAAGAAGTGATTTTTTTAAGTCACGAATTAGATGATATAGATACAGAGATCCATGTGCACAGCCAAACAGACACTTAAAAACAAAACTCCCACATTCCATTAGGAGCACTTAGTTCAGAAGAGCAGACCGCAAGTGGTCTGTCACCTGGACGGAGTGCTCAGGCCTGCACTTGAATGGGCATTTCCTCACTTGACAGATGGGGATTGAGTGTCCGTTGGCTAACATTTTTCCTCTAATTACTAATTATACCAGAGAAAGGGGCTTTATGGCCAGAGTCCTGGAAATGTGAAATGTGAGCAGTAGAGATTTGCAGTAAAGATGGAAGATTGATGTGTGACGTCAGGCAGCTGGCTGGGAGGTTCATGGACCAGGGGGCCAGCAGCTGCTCACAGTGGATTTGAGAGGGTCCGGGGAGGATCCGGGAAAGGGAGGGGTCCGAAAAGGATCCGGGAGAGGAGAGATAAGGAGAACCATGTTAACAATTCCGTTTCCCCCTCCTCCTCTCTCTGTCATTTCGGATAAGAACATATTAATCCTCTGAATCTGAAGCTATAGCCAGCAGGTGGCAAAGCCCATCCCTGCACAGAAGGCAGCTGCTGGGGTGAAAAGGGGTGCCAGGAAGAGGGAGCCTCAGGTGGGAATCTGCACAGAGCAATTAACCTTCACCCTGAAACACACCCCGTGCCAATCTCACCACTCACAAAGAAGACCACGACCCTGAGGGTCACACACTTAGAACATTCCATAGAGCAGTAGTGCTAAATGGATTGCCCAGGGGCCAGCTGCAGTGGGATCCACTGAACCTTCTGGTTGACCCCAGAGATTCCTGGGCCCCACCCCAGGCCTCCAGAGTCTGAAGCGAGGGTCGTTCACCTTTCCCGTCACTTTCTCTTGCGCTGTCCCATTGACTTTCTCTTTACGCAGAGACCATTGTCTGAAATGATAACATCTATTTACCGGTTTCCTGCCTTCCCACTCCTAGTGTATGTTCCAAAGGAACAGGGATTACCTGGTCAGAACGGTACCAACCCCACAGGATGTGCTTCATAAATACCTGTTGGATGAGTAAGTGAGTTGAGGGGAGATGGGGAAGAAGAAAGGAGGTTCGGAATGCCTGACCTGGTGAATAACGAAGGTGAGCTGGGCCCAGTTCCTATGCATCCTAGGATCCTCAGGCAGCATGAGTTGGGGTGACAGACAAGAAAGAGGGAGGTTGGGGCACTTGGGTGGCTCAGTCAGTTAAGCATCTGACTTTGGCCCAGGTCATGATCTCTAGTTTTGTGGGTTCGAGCCCCGCGTCGGGCTCTGTGCTGACAGCTCAGAGCCTGGAGCCTGCTTTAGATTCTGTCTCTCTCTCTCCCTCTGTCTCTGCCCCTCCCCTGCTTGTTCTTTGTCTCTCTCTCACAAATAAATGTTAAAATTTAAAAAAAGAAAGAAAGAAAGAGGGAGGTTGTTCACCATTTGGGTTCACCTACTGAAATAACAGTAGGGGGGTGAGGGTTTTGTACGAGCACTAAGCCGTGAGTGCATTCAACCAGGTTTCATGTAGGGAACCACGTTAACTCATCCAAACATATAGACCCCACCAGCACTTTGGCAGAGAACACGGACTGCCTTTTTGCACCTCTTATCACAGGAAAGTCTTAAATGCACACCTGTCATTATTTGTAAATTGTCCCTAAGATGTTGGTATGAGGCCAGCATTGCTACCCCTAATTTGAGAGACACAGAAATTAAGGCCCTAAAAATAACAACAACGTGCTGTAGGTAACAAAACAAAATGGGGGAGAAAAAGGTTAGTGCCTGGCCGTCCTGCCTCATAACCAACTGTATCTTCCAAACCTGCTGCCTCCTAGATATTCTTTGATGCGTATTCTTGAAACTACTCTGGTTTTTGTAACCAGCAAGGAAGAGAATTACACCATTTTGAATAATGCACATTGTACTTAATCTACCTATGCCTCTTTTTTCTAATTTTATACAATAAAGTTGTTAATATTCATACAACTATCCATGAAGATGATTAGAGTACTCACAAATGCAGCCTAGTAAATATGACACCTGTCTTATTATATAATGCTTTCTTAGCAACAGGTACCATTAAATCACTCTCTTTTTTTTTTTTAAGTTTATTTATTTATTTTTTAGAGAGAGCACACACATAAGAACACACACTCACAGTGCAGAACCTGATGCGGGGCTCGAACGCACAAACGGTGAGATCATGACCTAGGCCCAATCAAGAGTCGGGTGCTTAACTGACCAAGTTACCCAAATCACTCTTTAAAATCCCCACTCCCATGTAATACATGTGGTATCCTGGCCTGAGAGTAGGAGTCTTAAATACTTTTGAAGTCAGAGGATCACAGGCTCTGGGATCTAGCTGTGAAGAACCCAGGATCTAAATTCTGCCTCCTTACCGTATCTCAAGTAAAGAAACAGACGCCCAGGGGTTTCAGATGGCATGAGATCCAATATGGCCAGCATTTCTATTTCTCATTTGCAAGACTTTTCATGGGAACTGCAGTGCTCGGAATAACGTGGAGCACCAATACAGGTCCTGGCTGGTATTATTTGTCCTTTTTACCATTGGTGGATTGATTATACACATAATCCCTGTCACTCTGAGGCTTTGGGCTGCCTTCGAAATGTCTACAGGTTCTTCTGCCCCTCTACCTGTATGCGCTCAATCCTCAGGGCAGCTCTGCCCACACAGAGGCAACGAATGTCTTGGTGGCTGTAAACTCATAGGGACTATAAGGAGTCTCTTCCTTGTAAGACTGTTTAGAGCTCACTGAGCTCATGTCTCCCACACAGCTGTGTAAGAAAGGCCTCCCGCTGAAACGGTGGGAGAAGGAGGACCCGAGCCTCACTCCTGAGAGCTCATCCTCTGGGCCCCACACTGGTCTCTCCCACAGCAGCTCTGAGAGCCATCATCGCCACAAGCTGTGTCGTCCCAGCATCAGCACGAGCCAGGATGGGATAAAGAAGCCAGCTGTGAGCGGGTCCTCTCCTCCCATTTGCCAAGGGAAAAAAGATTAACAAGCATTCCCTGGCATGGGGTGGAAAAGCCATCAGAAGGTCTAAGACCCATGTGGCATCATTTTTCTGGTGGGGCTTGAGTGCTCTGGCATTCAGAGAGGAGCTGGACTCCCAAGTCTACCGCGTTTTATGTATCTGTTCTCAATACATTTCTGAGAGGTAAGTAGAAGTAAGGATTATACCTTTTTAAGGACTGGACAACTAGGCATGTCTTCTTTCCTGCTTTACCCGGGGAGTTCTTCATTTCCCAGAATGAAGTAGTAGCTCATTGCTACTATCTCTACAATGCCTTGCCACATTCCCCATGTGATCTCCTGGAAGCAAGGAGTCTTCTTCCTGCATGCTCCCTCAGCACCCCCTGTTCATGACAGTCCTGCCTGATGGTTTTCCAGTCATTGGCTTTAGAAGTCTACTTCCTCACTAGTCTGCTTTTCTCCAGAGGAGATGGCAGGTTTTCTGTATCTTTGTTGACACTCCCGCTCCCTGGCCACCTACTCTCTACCCTGTTCTAAGTCCAGTGTTAAAGATGGGCCCATCCAACATACTGGAAGAACAGAAAAGCAAAAACAAAAGGAGGAAACTTAAGCGGCTTACCCAAAATCACACCATTCGGCACCGGAGCTCTGACATTTGGGGCACTACTCAGTTCTAAACTAGGCTGTCATCATGTTTATTTGATTGTTCACAAAGAGTGACATATATTTAAGAATGATTTTACTACTAAAGAAATGAAGAACATACAGGTCGGGCCAGTTAATTCTTAAGTATGATTAAACGATGGCTTATGGACTCCATCTATGCTTTAAATCAGGATCATTTTCAGGTCTAATGGAAATTACATGGTGGCTTTGGCTTCACAGGGAAGGAACTTCAAGCTAATCAGCCTTGGGAATGCCACCATCTGAGATGCCAAGGCAAAAACAAAGGAATGCAATCGATTAAGTCTCCCTTCAAGAACTTTCCAAGACCTCGAGGCTGCTGAGATGAGTTGGGACTGGAATCCTACCCACAGGCCTAATTGCTTTGCAAGAGGCCACAGCTGTTGTTTCAGGAAAGCGCAGGGTAAAATCCTGTTTTCTTACTTTCAACTTTCTGCTGGCCCTCTTTGAGACTGTTTCTCATCTGCCTAGTGCCCATGCCTGTTCATGAGAGGTTCTTTCTTTAGTGTCCCGTGTCTTGTCTTTGCTTTTCATTCTATCCCTAGCACTTAACGTAGTGCCTGTTATTTGCTTAGTAAGTATGTTTGATAAATTAATTACACCACCAAAAGTAGAGCTTTAATAGGAAATGGTCATTCTCTGGCACGCAAGAGAGATGCCCCTTCACTTTTACAGCTGACATTTCCCTTGGGCTCCTTTGCCAGAATGTAGGAACATGAGGAAAGGAGTAGTGGGAAAAACATTTTAATATTGTCCAGCCTGTAATTATGTCTACTCAAGTTTTCCCATGCATGTTCCATTACCAAATGAGCTTTGGGGGGCCTGTTTTGTTTTGTTTTTGTTTGCTTCTATAATGACAACCAATCCCTGAATAATTAGTGACTTGTCACACATTTACAACCTCTTCTGGCCTTTAAAATAGCTAAAACTGACCTGTGGACTAGCAGAAGAGAGGCATGATTGGACTTTTCCAGAAGTTGGGCCCATGGGGTAAGATCTAGAGAGTTATTGGCTTAAGTGGTGTTAAGCAGTGCCTGTGATTGGAAAATAAAAGGAAATAGAATCCCCTCAGAGAATCAAGAATGGCTAGGCCTCATCTTAAAATAAATAGGCCAAAGAAACATGGGTGGCAATGGCTTAATCCTCAAACCTGTTCTCCTGCCCCTGCCTCCCCCTCCCTTATTTCACTTAAGTTTCCAAACATTTGTCTCTGCCTTCTTTCTGTAGCCTTATACCCCAAGACGTTTTAAGACTGTATGCGGTGTAGGTTTGTCACCTACCTTTATCTTTCGAGAAGAAATGTGCATTCTGTATGTATTGTATCAATATTGACGATGAAAAAGCCCAGGGAGTTAACTCATGACTAATCACCATCAGTCCTTCATGTTACTGTCCACCAATCTTAAATCCTTTCCAGTGGCCACTTATTTTCCAAAGTCAATACTTTAGGGCTGCATGCGCTTTTTTGTTAACATTTTACTTACGACAGCCAAGAGGTTGCTTTATTCTAGAAATATTTTAGGTCCTTTCCATGTTCTCCATAGTGTGTTCCTTCATTTGTGTACGCTGGATCATTTGAAAGGTACTTTTACACTTAACTCATAAGTTGCTCAATAAGTACAAGTGATGTCCACCAAGCCACTTTATATATATATTATTAACAGTGATTGTTCCTTTTGCCAAGGAGATGCAAAGCAGAACATCTGATATTCAAAACACACAACATCTGAGTGAGTTCTTGCAAAACTCTGCAAAATCTCCCCCTTGCTCCTCTTGCTCTTCCCCTCCCCCACACCTGCAACAATAGCTTAGCATTCTGAGGCTGTTAATGTTGTGCCACCTACCCCCAAGTGATGACATCAGTGTGATTTTCGAGCTTAAAACCACCATTCAGAACCCAAGGCAAAGCCACCATGGACAGTGGGTATCTACCAGGTGTTCTGAAACCTGCATCTGCTTGTTGCCTCCCTCGGGCCAGTTCTTTCCCAGCAGAGGGGAAAGGTGTTGCTTCCACAAACCAGCCCTGGGAAGTGAGGTTGACATTGATTGAAGGAAATTATTCCTAAAGCCTTGCTTCTCCACTCCTTTGAAGAGAGGAGTAAATTTGCTTTCCCGCATCCAGGTGGTCCTCAGGTGTCCTAAATCAAAACATAGTGAGGATGGGGTTTTCACAACTCTACCCTGACCAGTCTACCAGGACCTCCGTCCTGAACTGCGATTCTGCGCCACCACCCGCCCCGGGGCAACCACAGGGGCAAGCGGGCAGTGTTGAAGCTCAGTTCCTTCCCCCTGGTTGGAAATAGGCCAAGACTGTGAATGTTAATCACCCAGTTCCTATAAAAGGTACCCCGGGGCCTTTAATAAGCACAAAAGGCCAGAGCCTCGGTTTTACACTTCATTCGTGAGGCTTCGTCAGAGGGAGGTGGCAGGTCTACACGAATGTTGATGCAACCCCTCAGACTAGAAGTAGAAGGAGCCCTGCAGTAGTTCATCACGGAGACCAGGAACTCGGTGAAAGACAGGCTCTGAGGATGGTTTTCCATTGCTTTTGAGGTCAAGTCTAAAAAGCAAACATTTTGGGGAGCAAATACTGACTTTAAGTGTCTTCTGTGCCTTCACACATGAGGCTGCCACCCTGGATATTTGGAGGTCCCATCTGGGCTGCTGGTCTCAGGAATCTAGTCTTTCCTTTCCTTCCACTTCCGGCCTACCCTGAAAACAGTGATGGTGGCACGGCTTCATCTTCTGTCTTCTTAAGTTCTTTATTCTAGGTAGGAAAATTAAAGGGGCACAAACTCTGCAGAGAAACAGGATACTATGGACTCTAACTTTGTCCTGCTCAGCTGTGTATCTCTACCAAGTAGCTTCAGCTCACTGAATATAAATACTGTCATCTGTCAAGTGTATCTAAACCATAATTATTATCAGGATTAATTGACAAAAAGTTAATGATGGGCTTTGTAAATTACAAAGTAATATATAGATGTAAGCCATTTATTATTATTATTTTATTTTATAGCTATTTACGATGATTATTTAATATGCAGAGGACTTCTAGGAGAGTACATTTTCAGGGAATATATTCTTTTTTCCAGGTTTCTTCTGTTATTCTGTCCAAGAAAGAGTTAGGAACTATTGTAGTTTCCACAGCACTCAGGAACCAGGTAAAACCAATCATTTTCTTTGATCCAGTAGAGGAAGAGATAGGAAATATATTTTTTTAAATGTTTTATTTATTTCTAGAAGAGAGAGAGACAACATGATCAGGGGAGGGTCAGAGAGAGAGGGAGTGACAGACTCTGAAACAGGCTCCAGGCTCTGAGCTGGCAGTCAGCACAGAGCCCGATGCGGGGCTCAAACCCAGGAACCGCGAGATCATGACCTGAGAGAAAGTCGGACGCTTAACTGACTAAGCCACCCGGGCGCCCCAGGAAATATTTTTGTATTGTTGGTGAAGTGATGGAGAAAACATTACTGATGCACTAAAATAAACATTTTTATCTTTTTAATGTTTATTCATTTTTGAGAGACAGAGCCTGAGCAGGAGAGGAACAGAGAGAGGGAGACTGGAGCCTGAATCAGGCTCTAGGCTCTGAGCTGTCAGCACAGAGCCTGCCACAGGGCTTGAACCCATGAACCATGAGATCACGACCTGGGTGGAAGTCAGATGCTTTATTGACTCAGCCACCCAGGTGCCCCTATAAATAATAATTTTCAAAACTTGTTATTCTCAAGGGAAAGATGTCTCTAAATTCCAAATTTTTGAAGCGGCAGAAGTCCTTTAACAACAAAGGAGAATCAGTCATCAAAAATTTTCTTTATGAACCAGAGCTTTTTTCTACTCTATTGGGTTTTAAATGGAGTACCGTAGGTTGGTTACTATTTCTGTTTAAAACAAAAGAAGCAACAACACTTTAAAACAAAAGAAGGGACAGAGGATGCTGGCTTAGACAAGAGGGGTTTTTTCATTTTAAATACAGCTTACTGGAAGTATAACTGATATACAAAAAATGTACATATTTAATGAATACAATTTGATGTGGTTGGACATGTGCATACAACTTTGTAGAAAAAAACGGCCACTAGAAAAGAGTTCAGTTTGGTTTTGTGATCAAAAGAGGGTAACGACGACTGATGGTGGGTAAGTCCCTGGGCTTTATCATCACCAATATTTATGAAATACATAAAGGGTGCACCTTTCTTCTCTAAAGATAAAGTTGACAAATCTATATTGATTTTTGTTTTCATTAACAGTAGGTTTTGAGAGATACCTCTTAGAAAATTATGTCTAATTTCCTCAATGAGTATTTTTCTCCTTTACTTAGTAACTTCCTTATTTTGTAACTTACTTATTTCCCTCATGTGAAATGTTCTTGTGAGTCCCCTTGGCAGAGAGCTTTCACCACGCCTGCAGAAATGATGTGCACGCCACAAATTTTGTCTTGGCCTTGCTCACATTCACCTGTCTCACTTCCTCCATTATTATTACTGATTTCTACTTCTTTTTCCACTTTTTTTTGTTGAGAATCTAGTAAAAGCAAGCACCCATCTACAAAACATTCCCTATGACCACAGATACATAGTAAATCCACAAAGAACTAGAAAGTAGCATAGAAAATTTCAAGCAGCAGGATAAGGCCTAAAAGACATTACCTGACACATTTCCTTTTTGCTATAGACTAAATAAGAGTCTAAATATGTTCAGTTGTTCCCAAATGTCATTAAGCTTAGCCTGATTTCTGTAAGAACATAAGGCTTTAGATTTAGATTCTATGTCGTTGAAGATGGTGTTACATATATAGGAGTTTTCCTCATAAAGAAGGGGCTGTGTCCCCTTGATATTTCAAAATAATGTTTTTACCAAAGTTGGGGATTAGATTTTGTTGCTATTTTTCTAAGCAACAAAATTCTCAATGATCATTAATTAAGGGACATGAAATTGTAGGAAAATTTTCTGTTGTTTTTTGTTTTAAATAAGATCATCTGAAATATACCAAAATTCTTTATGTACATATCTGTACTTTTCTTATCATTCATTCAACAAATACAAATATAAAAAGAGGATGATGCTTCGTGAAGACAGAATGGGTTTGGGAGGGGGCAGAGGAGAGAGTGGAGAGGAAAGAGAAGCAGTTGGAGACATAGAGTACTGGGAAGAGCTCTTGTAAAGAGACAGCTGAGAAACAAAGACCTGAAAGACATGACAGAAAGGAGGATGAAGATAATCCCTGAAAGAGCATTAGAGAGAAAGAGAAAATGGCACCTGTAAAGGCCCTGTGGCAGGAAAGCAGGTGGCATGTTGTAGGAACAGAGAGAGGCCTGGGCAAAGGAGACTCAGTAGGCAAGGGGAGCATGGAAGACTGGGAGGTTAGAAATGTCAAGGGGCAAGATTACACCACGTCTTTGGGTTGTGGTAGAGATTTGGGATTTTCTTGGAGTAAGATGGGATGCTGGTTAAAGATTTATAGACTTGGGGGGAGACAGACTGACATGTTTGAAAGGCATCAATCAATTTGGTTGCAGAATTGATCCTTCAGGCCAAGGATGGAAGAAGCAAGCTTCTAAAAGGCTACTATACTAGTCCAAGGAACAGAGGATGCTGGCTTAGACAAGAGCGGA
Organism: Crocuta crocuta; assembly: GCF_008692635.1. Lineage (NCBI taxonomy): Eukaryota > Metazoa > Chordata > Mammalia > Carnivora > Hyaenidae > Crocuta > Crocuta crocuta. Next base: position 4,801,359 of record NW_027527549.1, on the reverse strand, counting down.
CACCAGGGAGGTGTTGAGGTGTGCCTGGTTTCTAGCTGTATTGAAAGAAGAACTTTCAGGGTATTGCTTTGAAGTGGACATGAGGTGTGATTGAAATAGAAGGGATAAACTCTACTCCAAAGCGTTATCCTGAGAAACTGGAACAATATTTATAAAATGAAGAAGAATATAGGAGGTGCAAGGTTGGAGGGCAGTTCAAATATCAAGAGCTTAGTCTTAAGCAAGTCAAGCTCAAAATCTTTAGTGGCCTGCAGATAGAGAAGTCTGTGGTTCAGGGGACAATCAGAATTAAAGCTACAAACCTGGAAGTCATCAACATAGTGATGACATGTGAGGCCAAGACACTGGAATGAGATTACCTCTGAGGGAGTGTAGTCAGAGAAGAAGTCTAAGGACTGAGGCCGGGGAACTCCATCATTAAAAGAGGTAGCAGAAATGAGGAGAAATAAGCAAAAAAAAAAAAAAAAAAAACAGGAAAGGAGTGAGTTGACAAGGACTGGAGTAAACAAACCAAAAAGAGGAGGCCCAGATGCCAAGAGAAGTCTTTCAAAAGAAACCATATCAGATATTCTGAGTAAGATGAGCACTGAGAAAAGCCCACTTTGCCCAGGTCACTGCTGAATTTAAAAAAGGCTGTTCTGACGGAGTAATAGCGCTGAAAGCCCACCTAGAGTTGGCTCAAAGGAGTCCAAGAGGAGAATGAATGGAGACCATGAATAGAGACAATTCCTTGAGGAGGGATTTTCCTGTAAAGGGAGCAGAGCTGGAAGGCAATGTGAGGCCAAGGCAGAGTTTTGTTTTGTTTTGATTGAACAACAGAAGACAGTAAGTATGTAGCCTGTTTGTATGATGATACCAGTAGTTTAGTTAAAAGGGAAAATGTGCTGATATAGGAAAAATATGAAGGACTTGAAGACAGAAGGCATTAGTTCACCAGAGCTACCATAACGAAGTGCCATAGACTAGGTGGCTCAAACAATAGGAATTGCTTGTGTGTTCTGGAGGCAAGAAGTCCAAGATCAAGATATCAGCAGGGTCGGTTCCTGTTGAAGGTCTCTCTTCTTGGGTTGTAGATGACTGTCTTCTGCTGTCTTCACATGACCTTCCCTATGTGCCTCTCGGTGTCCTAATCTTCTCCTCTTAGAAGGACAACAGTCACACTGCATTAAAGCTCATCTGTAGTATATCATTCCATCTTATCTGCATCTTTAAAGACCTTATTTCCAAATACAGTCACACTCTGAGATACTGGGGGTTAAGACTTCAACATATGAATTTTGGAGGGGCACAGTTCAACCCACAAGAGATGTCCTGAGGTAGGAAAGGGGATTGACTCAAGTGCATGGTTTTAGCACACCCATAATAAGAGAATGGAGGAAGGAAAATATAGAAACAGATGTATGAAACTTCATAGGATTAGCGTTTTCATCATGGAATAAGAAACCAGATAATGGCTAAGAGGGGAGTTGGAGGAGATACTGGAGGCTTCTGAAGAATAGAGAAAAGGTAGCACAGTCACAGGAGAGAGGGATGGAGTGACTGGTAAAGGGAAATGGACTGTAGAATCACTGGGAAGCCCTGGGACCCACCTGCCATGTGTGCTCATGCCTTAAATGTGACATCAGCCTATAAAGTTGAGTGGTTTTCCCCCCAGCTACGTTTAGCCTTTGGGGAATGATATGGAGTATACAGGTTTTGGTTTAATTAGAGCTGTGGTTTTGCTAGATGAGTATGGTGGAAGGAGAGAGGAACCAGAGAGCTGAGTATAAGGTTGGATTGTAATGTTGAACCACAGAATCCATGGCAGTAGGAAAAGAGGAGATAAGAAAATATGACTGACAGTGCAAATGGAGTAGAACCAAAAGCTTCCTGTGGAGTTGGGGACTGTTGGAGCCAGGAGATTCTATGGAATGTGTCAAGTAGATGGGAAGGGCCAGTCATGAAGAGGAATACTTGGAGTGAGATCTGTGGGAGCCACAGTTATTCGTATTGACCGAGTTCTATCAATTCGTATTGATAGAACTGTGACAATGAGTGGTTTAGTAGGCATAGGAGGAGTCAAAGAACAGATTGTCCAGGGCATTAATTGCCTTGAAGGATCTGATAATACTGTGAATTGTTATAGGAGTAGTTTTAAAGAGTGGGGCATCAGCAAGATGTTCAGTATTCAGGGGATAAAGGGAGTGGCCTAGAGGTCTGTAGCTCACTGTCTACGACAGGAAGCAGTAGTAGACCACAGAGCCTGAGAGCATGAACTTCCAGTGAACCAGGTGGAGGAAGCAGGGGGAAGAGGGAAAGGAGAATGGTTCAGAAGAGCCAGTGAAGTGTAATGAAGGAAGGGTAAGGAGGCCAATTCAGGCATCCCAGGCATAGGAAAGGAAACACACAAGGCCCGAGAGGGCTATGGAAAAGTATCCTTAGAGAAGAGCCAGGCTTGGGTTAAGATAAGAGATGAAGGGGGTTGCGGATCAGAGGATTTTTGCTGAAGATGGACAGTGAGTTCCAGAGGGTATGGTGAGTGTGCCTGGGATTGAAGGGAGCTGAGCCTCCAGGTCAGTTTAGGGGAGGAGAGTTTGGTGGCAAGGAATGAGCTGGGAGTGTGGGGCTTCCTGTCTGCCTGAGACACAGGGACATGGGTGGGGGAGAAGGGATAAATCTTGACAGTCTCTAATCCCCAGGTCGGGGTGGCCATGTGTTTTTTTTTTAATTTTTTTAATGTTTTATTTATTTCTGAGAGAGAGAGAGAGGGAGAGAGAGAGACAGTGTGAGCAGGGGAGGGTCAGTGAGAGAGAGGGAGATACAGAATCTCTGAGCTAGCTGTCAGCACAGAGCCCAACGTGGGGCTCGAACCCACGAACCGTAAGATCATGACCTGAGCCAAGGTCAGATGCTCAACCAACTGATCCACCCAGGTGCCCCCCGGGTGGCCATGTTTGAGGTGGAAGACAGGAGCCTTTCACGGGGACAGGCTGTGTAGGCAGGCTAAGGGTGGTGTGGCTACCGCCACCCAGCTGCTCTCCTGATAACAGTGCCAACTCTGGAGAAGGAGTGTGGGGAGCAGAGTCAGGTGTTGGGGATACAGAATCCTGCCAGTGGGGCCAGAGAACCTATCGCAGAGGAGGTGGGAAGAGGCATGGAATGTTCACGCTTAATCCTCACAGACTCACTGTCTTCAGTAACAAACAGGGAGCTGAAGGCCCCCTGAGCATGGATAACGGCTTGCAGGAGTGCCAGCTATGTGTGCGTATAGCGGTGACAATATAGTGGTGAGGATGGCTTTTAATGTGCTTGTTCGATCAATCATATTTTATGGCCCTTCTTTGTCTGATGGTTAAGGACACATTATGATGGCCTAGCAGGATATGATACAAAAGACAGGCCTGTGGGCATTTAGGACAATGCAGGAGAAAAAAAAAACACATGAGATTTACCGTGCAGAGCACCTGAGCTCAAGGTTAGGATTTTGTCCCTGTCTACCTGTCAGGCACAGGGCAAGCTATTTAAATATGCTGAGCTCTAGTTGACTCTTCTGGAAAAGAGAGTTCATGATGTCATCTCAACAGGGTGGTTGTGAGTACGGGGTTGTAATTCATATAATGCTGAGTGTTAAGTATTGTTATTAAAATGATGTTATAATACAACATCATAGAGGCATGAGCTTTCACCTTAGAAATGGACAGAGTGCCAATTTGACAATAAACTATTTGTAAAATAAAAAAAATTAATAAAATTATTCTAAAACTAAAAAAAAAAGAAATGGACAGAGTAGTGGAGAGGTTACACCTCACTTTGCTCAGCCTGGGACCCCATTGCTGAGTCCCCCGGCTGGGGAGACCTCCAAGACAAGATAGATCAGCTTCCATCTAGGAGAAGGCAGTCAGGAGGTGTACATGTTAAGCACCTTGGAATTTATTAAGATGAGAAGTTAAGCCTCTCTTCAATAGCATCTTCCAAGAGAGGGCCCTGCTAAGAGCTGACCCGCCTCAAGACTTCTTGCTATGTGCAGTAATGAATGTCATAGTTGTGTGTGTGTGTGTGTGTATTTTAAGACAGCATCATCCAGGTGCTTCCCCGCAGTTGAATTCCTGGAGTGGGACCACCTTAGCAATTTGGTGTGTGTGTGTGTGTAAAACATATATACAGACTGCTCACACAGCCCTGGGAACTCATAAATGAGAGTGCACCTCTAAAAAGCACTTCCCAGGGAAATGCTCATAAATGATCACTCAACCTTTGCCACATCTTAAGTTATCATTGCGGCACAGGGTTACTTCCATACAGAGCTGATTTTGTAGTGATTACTATTCACCACTTCGTTTTTTTCTCCTACAACTGGAAACTGGGGGAAGCTTTGATTTTCTTCCACCGTTATACTCCAGAACAGGTCTCTCTCAGTGCAGCTATGTCTTGCAAGCCCCCCAGGATACCAACACTTCTCCCCACCAAAGGGGAGCAATTCGGTGATTTGGGTGCTTATTTTGTGTTCTTGGCTATCCCACTAAAATATAAACTCACTGAAAGCAAAAGAGATTCAGTGTTTTCAAAACTCCCACAGGGAACGCTTCACAAATATTTCTGCCAATTAATTCTCTTTAAAATGTGGTCTATAAATAGAGAATCGTTTCTGATCTGATACTCTTAAAGAGAGGAATGCAGACGTATATAGAGCCAAAAATGGACCGAACCAAGGGTTAATTCCTCACAAACCTCTGGCTCCTATAGATTCTAGAATCTGCTGTTGAATAACCGTGGCTGTTAAGCATGAGCATACAATGAATACACATGCTTGTTATGCCTTCAAGCCCTGGGAAACAGATTGCTATCACAGGATCACTTACACGCAGTCACTTTGTGGACACAAGCTCCCCCACTTCTCTAGAACTCCCTGAAAATCTCAAAAAGTGTCAGAACTGAGACCCACAACTATGAGCCTTGACAATTTAGCCACCAATACAGGTGGCTCATCCCCGTGCCACCCCATGCCTCACCTCCTGTGCAGGTGTCTGTCAGCACCTCCTTGGGTGCGGCTGTCTGCCTGAGCAAGGGACAGAAATCCTACTCTCTTCCCAATAATCTGACCCTGTCTCTCATAACAGCTGGTATGGGGCTGCCCCCTGGAGGTCTAAGAAATCCTGTTTCCTTAAAGGCCAGCCAGAGACTCTAGGAGAGGCAGTGCAGCTACTGAATCTGGAACAGATCATCTGACCATCTAGTGCAGATCCTTGACCACGAGGACAGTGAGGCTTCAACACTGCAATGCGATCAGCTCGCACAGATGCAGTCATTTTCAGAGATTCTGCCCAGCAATGCCAGGCAGCGGGATCCACTGTAAATTCCTCACTGGGGAGCTTAACCGCAGTTTAAGACTGGGAAGAAATGGCTTTAGGGTTGTCTTATCAATATCCAGATTGTTGAGGCAGATCCTGTCTTGATGGCACTTACTGGACATCTACTGCAGATAAAGACGATGAACTTAACCATATCCATTAGTTATCTGTTTTCTGACCATAGTAACTAATTATTTAATCCCCATATACCTAAATCCAGGAAATAAATGATTCAAAGTAGCTTCTCCACTTTCTGGTGCTATGACAATGATTCTGCTTAAAAGCAATAACCCTCTGACCTCTCTTGAAGCAGGCAAATGTCACCTGTGCCACCAACTAACAGGCTGTGCCTTTTGTGTCTTTTTGTGTCTTTACATAATCAGTTTCAATCCATTAGCACCGGCTTCCCCAGATCGTACACACTGGGCTCAAGCCACACGTGATCCTCTCCGGGCTGGGCACTCAATGAATACGTAGCAATGAGCATGTGAGGCTGACAGAATAAATGTTAATGCGCATGGACCACCCTGAGTCACCTCCCTACCTTTGAAACTCTGT
>NW_027527549.1:4794926-4795412 GCF_008692635.1 Crocuta crocuta | reverse complement strand
TACAGCTTCCTTCTCCAGAAATAGCCAGAAGTCAATTAAATGTGATATAAAGAGGTGATCACAGTGTTACTAATTAGGAGAAAAGCAGATCACAAAGCCATCCAGCAAGAGTTGAGAAAATAAAATTTTGTGCCTGAGCCTAGAAAAGCTGTTACCTCGGGATATTAAGGATATTTTCTGGCTGGTAGGATAATTATAGATTTTTCTTTTTCTTTTCTCTGAGAAAAGCAATTAAGAAAAACAAAAGAAAGTACAGTCCTTATTGGAATCCTAGGAGGAAGATTCTGGTCCTTCTCGATTGGTGGTTTGAAATCAAAACAAACATAAAAGTAAAGCAAAAAAGAGGTGCTAGCCTGTAACTGGTGCTTGGAAGATTCTTGCTCCCCCACAGAGGGAAAAAAGAAAAAAAGGATTAAAGATTTGTTATCATTTCTTTTCTAAGCAACCAGAGTACTCTTGAAGCAGTTTTGAAAGAGCTAAAATTCT
>NW_027527549.1:4755132-4794918 GCF_008692635.1 Crocuta crocuta | reverse complement strand
GTTGCTGGACTCTATTTCATATTAACTAAAGCTGAAAGTTGTCCAAACTGCTTTGAATAAGAGATTTAAGGATGAAGGCCATCCCACTTTCAGAGGGGGATTTCCCTGCTCAGTGGAGCTAAGCGGTATTTTTAAACTATCTGGCTGGATCTTAAAAGTCCTTCGTGACAGGTGATAATTGATTATATATTGAATTTTGCCAGAAACTCTAATGTCATTGGCATATAGAGACAGCATTACCGCAGTGTGTATGTGCAGAGGACTAGAACACAAATAGAGGGCTTCATAAATTAAATTTAATGTTTCGTGGCTCTTCTTTAAACAAAGTAGGTGTGGAAATTATTTTAAGCTAAAATTTATTTCTGTGTAAAATAAAAACCAGTCTCTGGATGTATATGTGGGACAAGAAAGCAGAATTTAAGATCATGCGTAGACCTAACTGAACACTGAGAGGAAGGGAAGATATTTTCCTATCATGAGTAAAAAGTTAAATATCAAAATTACAAATATTTTCAAACATGGGATGCGTACAAAATAAGGGCAATAATGACAGCGACAGTTATACGCACACATACCGCTGCATGGGAAGGTTGTCAGTGGGTAGCTTTTAACGGGCTACACTGATCGGTGCGTCTCATTTTAAATTTAATGGAATTGTGTTGATTTTATTAGAAAGTCCAGTTCCTTCAATTCCCGTTAATGTGCTCAAAGAGAGAAGAAATTGAAAGTAGATGAAGAAACGCAGCGACTTTCAGTGCAGGGAAGCCCTCCTATTCGAAACATTTGCAATTTGTTTAAAATTTGTTGACTTTGCATTCTTCCCTCAGAGCAGAAGTGAGAACCCACCATGCGTCCAGGTCAGGCCCAGGCCAGTTTTATTTGGCTTTCAGGATACATTTTGTTTTACTTTGCATTTGCTTTGCTACAGTCATTGTTGTTCCCCTTTTTGAAACTTTTTAAATGCCCTTGAGAGGTCAGGCCCAGTATCAGTTTATCCACAGGCCAGCTACCGTCCTGTCCCAGCAAATTCACACACTCACAGTAACTGTTTGGCTTCTGTGTGCGTTTCTGTTTATTTTGTTTTTATTTTGATCTATACTCTCCAGCAGTTTATTTCTTAAACAGCCAATCTCCATTTATTGAGGCTGTGAAATGTATTCAGTGGGTCTGGGATCGCCACTGTTTTTCACCAGCTGCAAAAGAGTAGAAATTAGCAGTGCGGCACAGGTGTGAAGGTAAATCTATTTTATGAACTTGGGTACATACATGTATGGTTATGCGTGCATGCATGCGTATGCAAACACAGACTATATGTACAATTTAAAAATGTATTTTGTACTATGATTGTAGTCCAAAAAGTTTGGAAAATACTGCTCTAGAGGGTATCATTTAATTCTTAAGATTATATTCAAATTATGCATTCTACACACATATAATTTATTCCATATTCCACAAAGGCAGGTGACATTCATCCCACAACTATTGATTTTCTGCTGTAAGCACCAAGGATTTTTCAAATTCCTTTGCCTTCCAGGAGCTTACATTCCTATCACTTAGGATGCATTCTCAAAATATTTGATAACCTACTTACAACGTCCTTTAGGTCTTTTCTCCTCCTTCCCAGTCCAAATTCTCCTCATTTCCTGTTCACCTCCCCCTTTCTTGATCACCTTGGCCAAAAGTAAAGAATTCCTTCTCTGACTGCCTGCCATTCAGAGTTGACCCATTCAGTAGTTATTATAAAGGACAAGGTGGCATTGCCTCTATTGCTTTAGTAAATGGCATTGTAATGTTGTTGAGTGCACGCATGCGCGCGCGCACACACACACACACACACACACACACACACACACACACACCACCCTAATTTTTATTTCTTTCACCTTCCAGGGAGGATCCTGTGCTGCATTGCTTGACTATTGAGCCCTTATGGTCCTAACCACCATCATGAGCCAAAATGCAGAACTTAAGAAGCACAGAGAATGCTACAGGTCAGGCTACGAACAAAAAAGCATAGGGGCACCTGGGTGACTCAGTTGGTTAAGTGTCCAACTCTCAGTTTCGGCTCAGGTCATGATCTCATGGTTTGTGGGATTGACCCCTGCATGGGGCTCTGCACCGACAGCCTGGAGCCTGCTTGGGATTCTCTCTCTTCCTCTCTCTGCCCCTCCCCCACGAGCATGCACTCTTTCTCTTTCCGAAAAATAAACCTAAAAGAAAAAAAAATTAAGATCCAGAAGTGGAGAAAAGAGAGTGAAAGGGACCAGTGATGAATTAAATAGGAGAGCCAGTTGGTCTAGAGCTTTGTGGAGAGAAATAAGGGAAATTTCAGGAATTTTTCTGAATTAAAAGAAAATTTCTCCTTTGCTACTGGTTCAAGAGAAGTTTAGTAAAAGCGTTTTTTTAAACATTTACTTATTTATTCATTTATTTTCAGAGAGAGAGAGAGAGAGATAGCATAAGCCGTGGGGGGTGTGTGGGGGGGAACAGCAAGAGTGCTTGAGGGTGCAGAGCCAACATGGGCTAAGCCAAAATCAAGTCAGCCGCTTAACCGACTAAGCCACCCAGGTGCCCCTAGTAAAAGCTTTTTATTATATTTCAGTGCCTAATGGAGTCATATTTGTAACATTCAGGGATACTTCACAGTGCCTTTAGGTACCCAGATTTACTTGGATCACAACTCTATTATTTAATACTTCCTAGGACTGTGCTTAGCCTTCCCAGTCAGATTGTGACATTTGAAGAAGGTGTTTTGGACTATTTTTTACAACTTCAAGAACCTCAGCTTGCAGGATTCATGCCGAAGGGCTTTTTTTTTTTGACTTTGAGCCCAGAATGGTTTATTTTGTTTTTTNAAAGCTTTTTATTATATTTCAGTGCCTAATGGAGTCATATTTGTAACATTCAGGGATACTTCACAGTGCCTTTAGGTACCCAGATTTACTTGGATCACAACTCTATTATTTAATACTTCCTAGGACTGTGCTTAGCCTTCCCAGTCAGATTGTGACATTTGAAGAAGGTGTTTTGGACTATTTTTTACAACTTCAAGAACCTCAGCTTGCAGGATTCATGCCGAAGGGCTTTTTTTTTTTTACTTTGACCCCAGAATGGTTTATTTTGTTGTTTTTTTTTAATTTTTACAAATAGTTTATTGTCAAATTCGTTTCCACATAACACTCAGTGCTCATCCCCACAAGTGTCCCCCTCCATGCCCATCCCCCCCACATCCATCAGTCCTCAGTTTTTGTCAGCATTCAAGAGTCTCTCATGGTTTGCCTCTCTCCCTTTCCCCCACCATTTCCGCCCTTCTTCTCCCCCTTGTTCCTCCATCAAGTTCCTCCTAATCCTCCTATACGTGCAAACATATGATATTTGTCCTTCTCTGCCTGACTTATTTTGCTCAGCATAACACCCTCAAGGTCCATCCATGTTGCTACACATGGCCAGATTTCATTGTTTCTCATTGCCATGTAGTATTCCATGGTATAGATAAACCACATGCCGAAGGGCTTTTTTGAAGGTAATTCTCAACGTACCCAGAGCTCAGGGTTTGGACCTTTAAAATCATCAGAAGAGGGGCGCCTGAGTGCCTCAGTCAGTTAAGCATCTGACTTCATCTCAGGTCATGATCTCATGGTTCATGGGTTTGAGCCCTGTCAGGCTCTGTGCTCACAGCTCAGAGCCTGGAGCCTGCTTCAGATTCTGTGTCTCCCTCTCTCTCTGACCCTCCCCTGCTCACGCTGTCTCTCTCTCTCTCTCTCTCAGAGATAAAAAAAAAAAATCATTAGAAGAAAGACATCACACCTACATACTTGTTGCATAACTTGCCTATAAGCATTTCAGAAAGAATCGATGACGGTCATCAATAAGATAGTAGAGAAATAACTTGCTGCAGCAGGCACACTACCCTGTTTTGTCTTGCACGAGTCAAAGGAAACTAATATATTTGGATTTATTACCAATAAATCTAAAGTCCTGTTATTTTTCTGCCCAATCCTTGACCTCAAACTTGAAGGTCTGTAACTACATGACATGACATGACATCAGACAGAATCATTCTGGGAATAAGGCCATTTTACTGCTCCCTGCATTAAAAATGTCATGTCACATGATCTTTCTAACTCTGTAGGTCCCACGAGCACATAGATGTGTGTACACATTGGTGTCACTTTATCAGCTCCAGGACAATAATCTGTCCACTGTGTGCAATGCTGTGTGAGAAAATCTCAGAGACAAGCTCTTATCTCCACATTGAAGGAAACTGTTCTCCAGCACACAGAGCCAAATATTGGTATTTCTGTGTCTTAGGTCCATTATCTATTGATTCCTTCTATAGTATGAGCATTAACTATATACATCGTAACCATGTATTGTTTAAATAATATTTTTCTTATTTTCAGGGCATCTTTTCACATGCACAGACACCTCTGGACTATTCATTTCCATTTCTATAAGTTGTTTATATCATGCAGCACTAGCTGGTCGTCAAGATAATAATGTTCATTTCTTTGATGTACCTCAGTCTGCACATCTGCTTCAGCTCCTCTAGCAGATGTTCATATTTATTTATATTCTTTGCTTATGTTTTTGAGATACTTCTGCTCTGGGGAAAGACGTATTAGTACAATAAACTATACTGTACAGAATGTCAAAATAGTGTGGTCACTAGAATTAAACATAACTACCTCAGTCAACTAAAAGTGATATGATTCTAGAATTCTCTTGAACGTGTACTTTTAATGAGCTCTAAAATCCTTCCTTCACTCATTCATTTCACTGGCATAATGCAAAGTAGTTTTTTTTAATTGCTTCTTTTTTGCAAATTGTCTGATATAGCCAACTCAGTCGTATCTATCAGTGATCATTTAGTACCTATAACTATATCTGAATCACCTCTAAATTATTTCCATAGCAAATAAGTGCAACAGTTTGTATGTATTGAACACTTACTGACAGACACATGCTGTCTGCTTTACAAACATTTCATTGAATCCTCACAACCCCATGAGGCAATTGCCATTATAATTCACCAGATGAGGAAACTAAGGCTCCATGAGATTATATTTTTGGTTTGACAGCAAGGAATCAAACCTAGACCGCCTAGCTCTCTCCTAATTTCTGTGCTATCACATCACATAGAATGATTTCATCTATAAATCAGATGCAGTCTAAATCGTTAATAGACACAGTCACAAAATAAATACCTTACCACACCTCCAGGTAGGAACTTGCTTTCGGTTAATTTGTAGAATTTCAGGTGGAGGGAGGCCAGGTGATGGAGACTTGGATAGGAGCACGGACTGGTTCTCCAGGGCCCAGTTTCTCAAGCTTTTGACACACAGTTGGGACAAAGTGGTGTATCTTCCTGGAGCATTAATTTTTCCTCAACGCTAAGTGGTTTAAAAACGATAATTTTTATGAAAACAATGGTTATATTATGGAACAAATCAAGACAACTTTACTCGAATTTTTAAATTGAAAGTGAGATTTCCAGAAGCTTCCTCTCTCTGGGAGAATGGCTCCAGGTCTCCTGGAGGTCAGGCCTGTCTTCGCTCTGCATTCAGGGTGTATAGACCCACAGCTGTAAGAGCAGGGAAGCCCTTGAAAAGTCTGAAGTGAGTTCTGGGGTGCATTTTATTCTACTGGCACTTCGGAGGATGAATTTGAAAGAAGAAAGGAGCAGAGAAAAAGAAAGCCTGAATATAAAGGTAAAACACGGGTAAAGGATAAGAAGTAACACCCTTGGCCATTTCACACACACACACACACACACACACACACACACACACACACAGCTTGCAAAATGAAGATGTAAAAGATATAAAAAGCACATGTCCAAATATCTCATTCACCACCCACCACCCCGCCTCTGTCTTCCTCTTCACACTAACCCGTGGCCACATCTGTGTGAGCTTGGCCTGGTTTCCTCATTTAACCTGCCTTACACAGCAGAGCCCTCCAGCCGTGACCCTAACTAAACATTTTCACACTCTGGGCAGGATGCCATGGTCATTTGGTCACAGCCAATTATGTTTCTGAGCAAGGCCTGAAGAAGTCCAAGTTGTCTGCATAATGGCACTCTCTCTGGTCGGATAGGGACACACGTCAGGAGAAAGAGGTTTTCATGCAGGGAAGAGATGTTTTATTCTTTTTCTTTGTTTTATTTTTTTCCCTCCTCTTCAGCTGACGATTGTTGTTTCAGGACGTAATGACTTCCATTGGTGAGAGAGATTTATTACTTACTTCCCAGAGAAAGCAATTTTCTCTCGAGTGGGAACATTTAGATGGGGGCATCCAAAAGAGTCGCTAATTTTTTACTTTTGCAACTTAGAGGGAAAGAGAAATTTAAATCTGCCCGAGTTTTTCACCTCTCGTCAGGAATGAGCCGTGATGTGCTCTCCAAAACCACAAGGCGAGAGGGCCCCTGTGCTCCTTGTTTGCAGTCAGGTCCAAAGTCACCAGCTGCAGCAAACAGACTCTGTAACCGCAGACTGACACAAGTTCTCTTAGTGACCTTGGAAATCTACTGCAGCAAAAACCCAGCAGCACACCTGCTCGCTACCCCAGCCTCCATCACGTCCCAATGGTGGCTCCAACGATGTGCTTTTATTCTTGTGATGGTTTTACTGGTAGCAGTGGCTTCCAACGTGCCCTAGGCCTTCTTTTCTCGCTGTACCTTCCCTCCCTGGTCAGTTTCATCCCTTCTCGTCGCTCTCCTTAGCATTTACGGCAAGACGCCTGACCAAGTCGTCCACAGCCACACCTCTCGGCAGAGACCAACCCGTACAGGAGCTGTCTAACAGGCCCCTGCCCTCGGAGTTCACCCTCCACAGGTCAAAGCCTGAGCTCGTCACCTCCCCTCCCGACCCTGTTCAATCTGGAGCGTTTCATATTTCAGCGGCCAGCACCATTGCCCACTCACTTTCTCAAACCAGAAACCCTGAGCATTCTCTTTTCTCTCTCTCATAGATACACGAGTGGGAGAAGGCCAGCAAGAGAGAGAGACAGGGAGACACATAATCTGAAACAAGCTCCAGGCTCTGAGCTGTCAGCACAAAGCCCCACGCAGGGCTCAAACCCACGAGCTGTGAGATTATGACCTGAGCTGAAGTCGGACGCTTAACCGACTGAGCCACCCAGGTGCCTCCCCCCCTTTTTTTTCAGAGTAAACATCTTTTATGCGAAATGATAATTATGGATGGCATTTTGCCTCTGGATCTTCTCCAAAACACATAACTGCAGTCTAATCATTTGAAAACATTAGTTATATTCAACCAAGGATCATTCAACAAAAATACTTCTCAAAACTTTGCAGATCATGAAAAATATGGAAAATCTAAAAATTGTCATGGCCAAGTGGAGTCCAAGGAGACAGGATGACTGAACATAATGTGCCATCTGGGAGGAGTCTTGGTCTCTGGTTCCAGCAGGACTCGGAAAGTGGGTCCCAGCTCATTCTTCCGGATGGTTCTGAGAGTGAGCATTTTACATATTCACATCCCAACTGAATGGGGCTCCTGTTCTTCTGAATTTGTCAGGATTTCTCCCCAGAAACAAGCCTGAATCTGGAACAAACCATCCACTGTATCCTGTATCAAGGAGTCACCAAGTCCAGGTGGTTCTGACTCTACAATACTTCCAGAGGCTGCTTGGTTTGCTTTTCTCCATCCCCACTCCCACCACCACCCAACTGGTCTGTCTGTTCCCTGCCTCTTTATCGAATTCCCTACCCCTATCTCCACATGGCTGCAGGAGGGAATATTCTAAACAATGTGTCTAGTCATACCACTCCCTTCTAAAGAAAAAAAAAAAAATCCTTGGGGCACCTGGGTGGCTCAGTCTGGTAAGTGTCTGACTCTTGGTTTTAGCTCAGGTCATGATCTCATGGTTCCTGGGTTAGAGCCCCAAGGGAGCCTGCTTGGAATTCTCTCTCTCTCTCTCTTTCTCTCTCTCAAAATAAATAAGCTTTAAATATCCCTGATGGATGCCCCTTAGCCTAAGAAGAAAGTTCAAATGCCCTAACTGATTTTACAAGACATTTCATGAGCTGGCCCTGTTCACCTTCCATCTTTCATGTCTATGGTCTTAACTCTGCTCCCAAATCTAGACACATGAAGGTGTTTGCAGGTTCCTGAAGTTCTCTCTTGCCCCTCAGACTTTTCACCTGACATTCTCTTTGCCTACACCTATTTCTGTTGTCTTCCTATGGCTAATTCCAAGCATACTGTCCAATTATACCCTCAGCATCCAGGACCAAGGTAAGTGCATGTTCCCAGCCGAGTGTACCCCTGCTCTAGCTCTGCCTCTCTTGCTCTCCCCTAGCTTCAGCCCCACATATACTTAATCTCTCTTTCCTCCTGATCCCTGGTATCTCTTCCTCAAAATGGGTTGGGTGCCTATCTCGTGTCCCCCATTTGTACCCACTGCCCCCCTACACTGTAGCATTTATTCTGCTCTATTGTAATTGCCCTTGTACTTGTTTATCCTTCCTATTAAACAGAAAGTTCTTTGAGTGCAGGGACCTTATATTTACTGTCTTTGTCATAGGGCTTGACCTGCAGTAGGCAGTGAATATATGATGATGTACCTATAGAATTAAAGAAAGTTTGACTTGGGAGGGACCCCATATATCATCGGGCCAACCCCCTCATTTTACAAATGAGAAGAAATTTATAAAGAAGAAATTGAGGTCAAGAAGGTCAGGACAAGGCTGTTTCTCAAAATGACATAAGCTGGAAAAGCATCCTAGTGTCTTATTTTTAGCGGATATCAGTTGCCGCTGCAATGAAACATAAGCTATTCACCAGCGATATTTAATATTCAAGCCACATCGCATAATGTGTCAACCAAAATGATTTTACAACTTCTTATAAAATAAAATAAAAGCAGGTTTTTATGAGATATTTTCCTTAGGTCAGTATGTGAGTACCTCCCCGCCCCCAAATACCACCCACATGTCACAGTCGAAACAACTGGGAAAATGCCAGAAAGAATAAGTGAAAACACAACCAGAAAGAAGAGTGTTTACCAACTTGCAATGCCGTGTGGCTAAGCAAGACCTTTCCTTCAACGTGTGGAGACAACAGGGCAGATGGGATCTCCAGCGTCTTGGAAGCTTCTCCTCCGTGAAGCTCTTAGAGCCTTATGACTATTGTAGGAGGTGGGGGTTGTTGTGTATATGCAGTTCACACAGTGCATGTGTCCTAGCTGGTACTTACCTTTGTATGTGAAAATACAGGTTATATGTTAAGGAATTAAATCCTTCACATTTGGAGCCCTCAGACAGTTATACTGAATATCATTTAATAAAATGGTAATTCATTAGGCTTCTTTAAAGTTTATTTTTATTATTTATTTTTGAGAGAGAGCACAAGCAGGGGAAAGGCAGAGAGGGGCAGAGACAGAATCCCCAGCAGGCTCCGCGCCATCAGTGCAGAGCCCAATGCAGGGCTCGAACTCACAAACTGTGACCGTGACCCGAGCCGAGATCAAGAGTTGGACACTTAACTGATGAGGCCACCCCGATGCCCCAAGGCTTTTAAATTTAACATCAGACTTCCAGCAAATCGACCTTGACTCTGGTTGGTTTGTGCTCATGAAGAAGGATCGTGGTGAGAAAGGGGAAGGAAATGCGTGCAAGTAGCAACGTCAGAACGAAAGCTGCCATATCAGCTGCCCCCTTAAAAATCCGAAAGGCACAGAAGCCCTGCGGGGGGTTACAGACTAGCAGTAGAAGAAGACAATGGTGTTCCTATCCCATGCGAAGGTAACAGCTGAGATAAAATGAGCTCAGAATTCTAGGTTTAAGATATGCTGTCAAAGACAGAATTCTACCACTTTATTCTACAATTTGGAGAAAGCCGCCATGTCAGAGTGTCTCTCTACCAAATTTTCTCCTTACAGAAAATGTGAAAGAATTAAGGGCTGAAAAGGGTTCTTATTTCCTAACGGCCCTCCTTTCCCATTTCCTACCCCCCACCTTGAATCTCTCTGCAGAGACATGAAACCAGTGGGATGCTGGTAAAGGTTTAGCAGCCACTTTGCCAGGGTGGGCTGGAAGCAACATGACTTGTAGCACTTGCCAATTTCTGCAGAGGGACTACTCCCTCCAGAGCCAGTCACAGGTTACCAAGGCAACGTCACTGAATGCAAAGCCAGGATGAGGTGTGCACAGTCGGCTGGTATGAGCCTACCCCAGCACGCTGCTGCTTGAAAGCCCGGGACTGACCAGAGTAGCTCACGAAGAGCAGGTCTTCAGGCTTCCTTGCCTCGAACCCAAATTCCTCGGTATTAGTCATGATTATCGAGGTTATGCTACATAACAAATTAGCCATGAAATCTCAGTGGCTTAAAACAACAAAGGTTTACGCTTCGTCCATGATATATATCCAACATGGGTCCATGATGGGATGGTATTTCGCCTATCAAAGTCACTCAGGTCTTAGACTGATGAGGGCTTCACCATCCGGAAAGTGCTGGTGGCAATGAGAGCCTGGAGATTTGCACACGGGCTTTTCACCATCTCGGCTCACATTTCGTTAGTCAAAGCTAGCCTCATGGCCCCACCTAAATGCAAGGGATTTGGCAAATGTGAGGGAGCAGATGGGATATTTGGTGAGTACCACTGTCTCCTCATAGCTGTGATGATTTCAGCAGGCAACTTTGTCCCTTGATGGTTCAGGACACTCCACACTCAGGGGACCCAGTAAGGTTAAGAAGAAATGAAGGACCCCACTGAATGCTTTGGGAAAACCAGAAGCTCGGCAAAAATCTCTACACTATGATTTTTTATTTTATTTTATTTTTTTTACTGTTAATAAATATTAATGTTCTTTGGGAAGGAAACTTAGAGTTCAATGAGAGTCCCAAGCAGGCTCTGCTGCGGTCCTCTTTTACACTGGAGAGAATTTGCTTGTCTAAACAGTAAACTAGACTGTTTAGGTTTTTCTGCCTGAGTCTAAAGCCCAGATCCCATTTCCAGGAGCATTGAACATTCCTGGGGGGAGGCGCGTCCTCGGAGTCCCAGTCTCTTTGATACAGGGAATGTCTCACCCTGGGGGGGGCGGGGGAGTGTGGGTTCCCTGGGACTCTTACCTGAAACTGTAGCATTTCATCTCAATTCAGCAGATGTATATTTTGCCCCCAGTGAGGACCAGGTCTGGAGGCTTCCACCAGGGCCCCTACAGAAGACAGGGCACCGGGTCCCTCAAATTCTCTCAATGCTTCTTGTATCTCCTCGCCCGTAAGACAGAACATCACTGTAACCACCCCTCTTCTGAACGCAAATAGCTGTGAGTCCAGGGCTAGGATAATGCACTGAGATCAATACCAGAAGAAGGTGATTTCAGTCCCAACTCGATCCCTAACTGATTACTGAGCCTTAGTCTCTCAGCGTCTCCATTTCCTCATCTACGAATTGGAAGAGTTGGACTAGAACTATAGTTTTCACGCTTGCTCTGTGAAGCTGCTGGGGATGGATCTGCATACAGAGAGAGAAACTAGTNTTCCAACAATGGCAGATATATATATATATATATATATATATTTAATTTGATTTTAGAGATTTTCATTTTTGTTTCTCAAAGGGGTGTCATTGCTTCCTATAAAACATCTTAAGAAGATGTCTCTTTTTTTTTTTAAGTTTAAAAACCACTGGACTGATCTGACCGCATAAGAGCACTGGAGAAAATAACACGGGGTAACAGCTCCATTCTGGGAAGTGAGGCTGCCTGGTGGCTCACGTCGCACTCAGATGGGATGCTTCCCTTCTTCACGGAGGAGACTGTTAGCCAAGCTTCAGTTCTTCCGCACTTTCGCCATCCAGGCTTCGACAGTGGCAGCGCATGGCCAGCCACCCCATCCAACCCTACCAGCATGTTCCAAAGATGCTCAGACTAAGTAAGCAATATGCAGACTAACGGGTAGTAGGACTTCCCTGCAATGAAGGTAAAAGACCTCAGACTGTGCAGAGAGTGTGTGGCTTGGACAATTTCCACAGAATATTAAATCATACAAGAATTTTCACTCATCTTCGTCTTGGAGGTCACAACATGGCTCTCCTCTAATGAATTCTTTACATTGGCAGCTCTTCTGTTTTTCTCCCTTCCTCCGCTCGTTCCTCACTTCCGCCTCTGCCCTCCTCCCTGGCTATAGGGGCTTTCGCTCCACTAGTGTCTGTATGGAAACATATGGAAATACTTTCCCTTGATTTAGGCCTGGAATTTGGTCTACACCTGTGTAGGCCTTGAAGTGACGGCTCAGCGGGCCTTTCGGCAAGGTCGTGCTCCAGAAGTGCTCTGCGCGCACACTTGCTCTTGCTCCCTTGCAGGCAGGCCAGCACCTCGCCTCCTTTCCCCAGGTGCGCACACACCTCCAGATGGTGCTCCCGATAGGCTGCTTTGCTATGCAGGATTCCAGGGATTATCCTTCTGAACATAATATCCCACCCCCGGATGGTCTGCATATAGCAGATGCTTAATGTCCAAAAGCCTGCAGCCTCAGAAGGAAAAGAAAAGAGACCTTTTCTATGGCAAGCACGACCCTGCCTTAATCTTGTGAAGCTGATAATTGTTTTCTTGAGAAGTCAAGGGACGTGCTAAGGTCCTAGGGCCAGGACGCAGCAGAATCAAGATTTAAAGACAGACCTTAGTTCAAATTCAGCATTCTCTCTGATTACCAAGCCATGGTTCTTTGTGTCTGAAGGTGTCCCTCATATCAGAAACCCAGGTACTGTACTAGGTGCCCTACAGACATTGTCTCCTTTTTATAATAGCTCAGCAAGGAAGGTTCTAGTTAAGACTTCTTGCAGATTTTACGGAAGTGGGGCTCATAAAGGTTATGGTGCCCAAGATCATGGAGCCAAATGCAGAAATGGTCTTGATGCGCTCTGCCCTAAATCTATCAGTTATTTTCATAACTTTCGAGAATAAAAGCCTCCTCAGAACTTGCCGTATGCCTTCAGAGTAAGAGATCTTTCCAAATCATGTGGAGCTCTTTTTGGTTCCTCCAACTACTGTCTCAACCCTGTGTGTCTCAACCCTCCTTCCATTTTTATCTACATTTAACTGCCTGCTGTTTAGCTGGTGGCCACTTTTCTAGGAAGCACTCTGTTCCCACCCGCCCACTCCCAGCCACCTCATCACAAAATCTGTTGTGATTAACGGTCCTGTTGCTCTTATAGCATCTTATGACCATCTAAACCGAAGCACAGACCACACTGCAGTGTCATCGTCTATGGGTGTTAACTCCTGCCCCCACCAGACCCCACCCTCCTTGAAGATACAGACTACATTCTGTGTAACTTTCATCCCCAAAGTGGGATAAACTCTAAAGCAAAATAGAGTTCAGGAAAGTTTGTTGAAGGAACAAAGGAATGGAAACATTGAAAGGAAAGGCGAGGGGCAGGGAGGGGAGGAGGCAGGGTAAAAAGGGGAGATGTGAGAGACTGAACCCAGGTGTTTCAGGTTACAAAACAGACAAGACTTGTGCCATACTATACGCAACCCAAGATGCTCCTCACTCTATCAGAGATGGGATTACATGCTCATTCTCTCTTCTTTTTTTTTTACTTACGCACAAGAGCTTAATTCTCTGCTCTGCCTCTCAAGGCAGTCCATCTGGTTCTGTTCCTATCACTAGGTAGCTCCCTCTAGGATTTTCCAGAGTTCTCCACAGCACTTCTCTCTCTCTGTTTGTCTGTTTGAATCTTTGTAAGTCATATAGTTCGTCTAACCAAAGCAAACAAACAAAAAATTAGAGTCTGCTATTACCAAGCACAATAGCTTATAGTGCCTTCTCCAAGTAAATACATAACCTTGAACAGGATCTTGAATCCAGAAGAATGACCTAATAGAGCTTTTTGCACTTCAGACTAATTTATTTGTGGGATATATTTTTACACAGTCTATAGAATCCTCCTTGCAAAAAAGCAAAACGAGTGTTCTATATTTTAATAATAAACTGCTCTTTTAAATCACTTTCCCTAAATGTTTTCATATTATAAAAGTATTATATATTTATTGTAGATGTTTCCTAGGGATAAATATGCAAAATGAAGAAAATAAAAATAACCCATAATCCTACCATGCAGAGATAATCACTCTGCTATTGGTATGTATCCTTCCCTTTTATCTATGCATATGTAATTATGTAAGAATAGCTAATGGCTACTGCATAAATGCTCTGAGTTGACATTGTTGTATACCCTCTGTGTGGATTAATTTTAACCCTCAGAACAATCTCACGAGATTGATACAATTACTATCTCTATTTAACGTATGAGGAAACTGAGGCATGGAGAGACATGGAGACTTGCCGGGGCCACACACATATTAAGTGGTAGAGCTGGCATTTGAACCAAAGCTGCCTGACTCCCAAGGTTATGCTTTTAGTCCCTAAGATACATGTCCTCACAGACACATAAAAACTTGAGATCAGACTGTACAAAACCAACCGTGTTCATAACTTGCTTTTTCATAGCTAAAACAGCTTGAAGAGTTTTCATGTAATTTAATATTTTTTCTGAACACCATTATGATAAGTACATAATATGTCATCAGAATGATGCAGTCGATGAACTTGATGAAATTAATCAATTGCCTACTGATAGAAATTTATATTATTTTCCAATCTACTAAAACTAAATGCACTGTGATGGACAATTCCGTAACTAATTTCTTGTTTACAACTTAGAATTGAAATCACCGTGCCAAGGGGTAAGACATTTACACACATCCGCCAGCCACCCCCTCCAGTGTGGCTCCATGTAAAGGGAATATATCTCAGTAGTTAGAAATGCTGAGTAGTACAGCCTACCCTCTGGGGCTTTTCTGCCAAGTTCTTCCCTATTCTTAGAGCTGGTCAAAACAAATGGAGAAAAAAAAATATCCTAAGCCAGGCATGTGCTGTTGTCAAAGATTGTCCAGCTACTTCTCTTTGGACCAGTGCCACCAGCCGCCTCTTGGGTGCATGCCTCCCTCAGCCTTTCTCCTCTGTCAACGCCACATCAGAATGAGTTATCTTTTGCAGTTCAGCAGTTGGTTTCACCAACATGGGGGCCTTTCCCATTTGGTGTTCCCATCATAGGAACGACAGCAGGGAAGAGGAGGTGCAGAAATATCCTGAAGGAGACGTGGGAGGGGGATCCCTAACAGCTAGCCTGCTCCAGTAATCTGCATGGCATCTCCATGGAGGATGCAGGAGAGGGGATAAGCAAAGCCTCTCTCTCAAAGGTGGTGAGCCCCTCTTAGGATGGAAAGACCATGTAAAAGGACCCACATGAGGAAAAAATAGTGTCTCTTAAGGTGGTAAGGATAGCCAGAAAACCCTTTCTTAGCTCATTAAAATGAGGAAGACAATTTAGAAAATAACAAAGAAAGACCTTTAGAAAGAGCGCAGCACATACAGAGGAGATGTCTCATGAGTTTTCTGTCAAACCATTTTGTCATAAAGTTCAGAACCTCCTCATCTGGGCACCACACGTGGAATAATGAGTGATTCCCTGACACATTCATTCAAGCAAGTTCTGTTGAGTCCCTAATACTCCCTAATATTACCAGGCATTTTATAGTTTATAAAACTCTGTTGATGCACATTATCACATCTTGGCTTCCCCTCAGTGCTATGGGGCAATTATTATTATTACTTAATTATTGTTTGTGAGTTAACAGAGCTGACAAACTTAAGTAGCTTACCCTAGACTGTACAGTGTGATGGTTAATTTTATGTCAACTTGACCAGGTCTTGGGGTGCCCAGGTATTTGGTTAAATATTATTTCTGGAAGTGTCTAGGAGAGTGTTTCCAAAAGAGGTTGGCATTTGAACTGGGAGACTGAATAAAGTAGATTGTAGCCTGTTGGTTTTGTTTCTCTGGAGAACCCTGACTAATACACATAGCTACAGCCAGAATTTGAACAGCGGCTTCTTGACTCCAAATCCTCTGGCACCTACGAAGTGCAAGACCCAGCCAGCAAGACATACATGAAAGACCAGAGCCCTTAGAGGGAGTGCATGAGAGTCCAGTGGGGAGGAAACTGCCTTTTCTATACTTGGGACCAAGGCCTCCAGCAATCGATAACAAGACTACAAGCCCAGAGATCTACTATGTGCCCAACACTGGTGTAGGCATGGTGGAAACAAAAAGAGAAACAAAATATGTCTGAAGAATTCTTTCCCTAGGCACGTGCCCTACTAACTCACACAAATAATTTTGAAAAAATGAAGTTGTTAGTGTTGGCAAGAATAATGAATGAAGCTTTCCTAAAGGATGCAAGGCTTTATCTGAGAAAAACTTATAGAGGAGAAAAGATAATTTAGTATCTGATCATAATGAGCAAAGGCATGGAAATCATGGTATTTGTATTTATTATCATCCATAATGATGTTGTAGAGGGGGGAGGTGGAGGATGGGAAGAGGTATGCAAAGAAAAGTTTAAATGGAATATAATGTATGTATTAAAAAGGAGATGAGGAGGGACAGTAGAATGAGACCAGATTATAGAAGAAGTTTTAGAAAGCAAACAAAACCCATCCTTTTAACAAAGACTTACAGAGTGCCTTCTATGTGCCAAGCCCTCAGCCTAAATAACTATGAAAAAAGCATGCTATATCCTCTCCAAAAGTAAGTCACTCCCAGTCTTGGGAACTTGGATTCCATATTGCAAGTGACAGGGAGTTATGAAAATTTCCTGAGTAGGGGAAGGTAAAGGGAAAATTTATCTCCCCATAGCTATAATCTCTTTACCAGCAAGCAGAGAAGATGAAGAGGCGACAGAAATGTTACAGACCCACCCATTATTAGGATAGTCCACAGGACAGGTTACAAGGGGGTATTTTCTGAAAGAAATCTATTCAAATGTGAAAGAGTTCTGGTGTGAGTGACAGGGACTAGCTTTCATGAAAAGAAGCCAATGTATACAGAGATCAAAGGCGATAAAAGGGTAAGACGCAGAAGAGTGAAACAGGGAGGAAGGATTTCAGCACAAGAGGAAGGCACTGTTCTTCTAGAATCTGGACAAGCTAAGATCCCAGGAATGGGGAAACAATATAGACTGTAACACTAGGATCAGGGCACAGGGGCAGGTCTCAAACCCAGGGACCGGGCAAAAGCTTGATAATTAAACTCAGAATACAAAATCATTCTAGTTCCAGAACCATGTGATTCAAGACGCAGGAGTCAAACACATCACAATGCACATCTCTGGAGTTTTCTAAGGGAAAGCTCTGGCTTACCACGGGCTGCAACCTTCTATCCTGCCTGTCTTTATTTTAACACACTCTTGATTCCAATCATCCTGGCCCCGTCACTCTGTACTCCCACTACTCACCCCAGCTGACCAACACACCATACAGACACACAGGTACACACACCTCTGTTGTGGTTGGCTTTGCCTATACTGATTCTCTTACCTATAATGTTCTCTCTCTTCATCCAAGTCCTTTCCAGCTTTTCTCTGAAATTGCCAGGGTTTGAGGTTTCCTTTCTCAGAAACAGAGCACAGCTTCACCTGGTCCTCTCATCAATTAGTTTCTTTATTGTTATAGCATGGGGAATAGTTTATAGGCCTGAATGTCACGTACTCATTTTGGTTGCCTCCACTTAGATTTTGTTCCTAAGGGAAATTCATTCTGATTTTCAACTTTGGGAAATTTGGAAAATATTCATCCATTCCCTTTTCCTAGGCTGAAGAAGGGAGTGAATTCTGTTTCCTAACATTGAGACAGCATCGGTAGCAGAAAACTAAGATAAAGACTCCAGTGGGAGTGAGAGGTCAGGAGAGGAGATGGAATGTGGGAGGTTTCTATCCAATATGGCAGACAAACCAGAGGCATTAGTGGCCAGAATAAAATAGTAGAGGAAAAAGACATGGGTGTTGTACATATGGGAGTTGGTGTTGGTTTCTCAGAGACTGTCAGTACAAACATGTTATAATTACTAGTGAAATCTATTTATAAGGTCAATAATAAGCATAATAAACATTGGGGTGCCAGAGTGGCACAGTTGGTTGAGTGTCCGAGTCTTGATTTTGGCTCAGGTCATGACCCCAGGAGCATGAGATCAAGTCCTGCAGTAGGCTCCACACTCAGCACAGGGTCTGCTTAAGATTCTCTCTCTCTGCCCCTCTCCTCCACTCTCTGTCTCTCTAAAATAAAAAATTTTTAAAAATAAGTCCATAATAGCTACCATTTATTGATGTTTAATGTGCCAAACACTGCAGTAATGGTGATTTTATGAAGGCTTTTTAAACTCTGCCTCTGGTGCCATGGAGTACATGCTATTAAAAAAAATTTTTTTTAATGTTCATTTGTTTATTTTGAGAGAGTAAGAGAGAGCCCCAAGCAGGCTCCCCAACACAAGTCTCGATCTCACAAACTGTGAGATCCTGATCTGGGCTGTCATCAAGAGTCTGATGCTTAACCAGCTGAGCCACCCAGGTGCTCCTGGAATGCATGATATTTTTCAGAGTATTTGTGAGAATAATTGCAAAAGCAAGAATCAGTAATCGTGTCTCATTTTTGTGACAGTCTCTCCCCACAAACTTACAAAAACACCTTCTCATTGTAACTATCAACCATGATCAGAATTATTATTTTAATTAGAATTACGGTGACAATATGGGGAAGAGATGATTAACGCCTGATATCAGAGCCACGACATTCTGGAGTGGACATTTTAGCAGAACTTCGGTATTCTGAATTTCCACGAAGCAAAGTTTCAGCACATCTGTTTACCTCAGCTTGAATTCCAATCAGCAAGGACTAGGCTATGTTAAGTACGGTTCATCTTTTCAGACAAATAGCCATAGTGAGGTTCCAAGAGAATGAAAAAAATTAAGTAAAAACCATACTCTACTTCACATAATACTGGAAACATATTGAATTTTCACTTAGGAGGTTTGCAAGATATCTGTCCCTTCTCTTTTCCTGGGTTGCTAAATAGAATTTAATAAATATAAAACTACTCTTATTACAGTCATGGTTTTGGGGTAGATTAATTTTATTTTATTTTATTTTTTTTTAATTTAATTTCCAGACTGTCTGAGATCTTTAATTTTAATATGAAAATAAATGTTGTTACAAGCATAATATATGCACATCTTACAAAGGATTAAGAGAAGCTGTAGTCCTTTAACAATCACAGAAGTTTGTCTTCAGTGGCTCACAAGGATCATTGGGGAGAGAAAAGAACGATGGTCAAATGTCAGTGCTTCCATTCTAAACATGAGCTGAGGGTGCAATTGTGTGATTCATTACAAGTAAAACCAAAGACATTGTGACTGAACAAAACACATGAATATCACACTAATCCTCCATGTGTCATGACTTACTATGGGATGCCTGTTGCCCCATTTAACCTCACTGTGTCTCCATTTGGGGTAGATTAATTTTAGAACAGATCCTTTTATATCAGCGTTTCAGAGTTGGAAATGCAGTTTACAAAGGCAAATCAGATACTTTTTGTGTAAGGAAGTTTAGCAGGAAGTTGAATATAAAAATCTTCCATTATTTCATATTGTCACTGGATAGAAATGTGTTGGGTGTGGCATGTGGTGGTGGGGACCGGGGCGGGGTCAGTGGTTAGTTGCAATTATAAAGGGGTTCTGAATCAAGCCCAAATCAGTTTTCCTTATTGAACCAGAGATTATTCAGACAAGTTCCCCAGACGTGTCTCCATCTGGTTGCCACAACTAGTCTTTCTGTTCTGCAAATCTAAGCCCCCGTACCTTCCTCCTCTTGTTCTTCATGCTTTCCTCTTCTGTTCTCTCCCACTTCAAAATGCTCAAGAAATGCAATTCACAGAGTCATTATATTGCCAGCAGCCCACTCCATCTGTTTCTTTCCACCAGGATCCTCCTTAATATTTCTTAGTGCATTGTTCATTTCCCAAGGGCAACATTGGGCCCCATACACGAGGAAAAAGGAGTAAATCCAGGGTGTGGTTTCATTCAGATCTGTATTTTATATCTATGCTCTTCCTCAGTAAGTGATTTTGTACAGTTTGTTGCCTATTAACGTGTGACCTTTGACTAGAGGATTTCCTATGCACTGCATATGTGCTCAGTATCCCTCTCATGTGGTAGATAATGTCTTTGATTGCAATGACACTTACTCAATGCTTAGAAGATTTATTCAGGCTCACTCTTGAAAGATCCTTCTGTTGCATTTTTGGCTTATACTAGTTTTCAAAGTCTTCGGGGGAATTAGAGTCAAAGACATTACCTTTGACTCTTCCTAAGAATATTCCTACGGTTATATATATATATATATTTTGAGATTTTACCACCTTCATAGGTTCTCTCCCTTACATTCAAGAGGTTTTGTCATTGGACAAGTTTACTCCATTTTTAGTACATATAAGCAAGAGCAAATATCAGTTTAAGGGAAATAAATTAATTAAAACATATTCACACACACACACACACACACACACACACACACACAAATGATTCTTCCTAAAGGACAGAAAAACACATGAGGCTGCATATGTTGAAGCAGAATTCCTGGATGTCCACCAACCAGTCAGACAGGAATTCTTAACTGTGGGATAATCAATTTAAGAGGAAAGACATTTCCTATTGCACCATCATTTTGTTGTTTTGATTTGAAAGCTGCTTTGTCTAGGACGGACATTGGTTAAAAATTGATTATAACGCTTATGTTTCTGACAATGTGATACCCTAAATATAATGAGAAACTTCCTCCTTACCAAAAACTTCTGGATAAATGTTCAGAATAAAAATAAAAACATTCTCAATAAAATCATATTTGAAGAAATATTAAAATATACTATTGAGCTGAAAAGCATATAAGGAAAATCTCAGAGACCAGAGACAAAGTAAAAGCAGAAAACCAGAACAGTAAGAAAACATCAAAGTGACCATGAACTTCTGTTCTATCAATTCTGCCAGGAGCAGAGGGGCTTTCACTCCACTTTCCACTCCAGAAAGGGTGACAACAAGGAAATTAGCTTGCCCTAGCGGTGGTAGGGAGGAATAACTAAATCTCTCGGGAGACTGCAAAACTACAAGGCCACCCACATAGATTTGTAGGTTTGTGACCACAAATTTCAAATCTAGAATTAGTGTACACATACCTATGAGAGAAAGACACATTCAATTCAGGCCTTAAAGATTTCATTAATATAAACTCAGAGAAAATAATAACAAAATGTGTGAAGAAAACAGTGCTCCATGAGTGAGACCAAAACCAACAAAGATACATTCAGACACACTTAACACTTCAAATGGTAGAATTATCATGTAAGAATGTAAAATAAGTATGCTTACTATGTTAATGGAAAAAATAAGAATATCAAATAGGTTAAGGAATAAGACACTCAAAACAAAGAAGATGACCAGGCAGATTTGAAAAAAAAAATCACATAGACCTACTAGGGCTGAAATTATAAACAAAGAATGAAAGAAAGGTTAACAGCAAGTCAGACATGGATGAAGAGAGAATTAGTGAATTAGAAGATAAATTTGAGTGAATTACAGAAAATTCAGTACAGAGAAACAAACATATAGAAAATATAAGAGAATTAATAAATGTGAGGAATAGAGTAAGAAGACCAAATATACATCTTGGAGTTTGAAATGAAAATAATAGAAAAAAAAATAGAAAACAGGTTATATGTGAGGCCATAACTGCTGAGAAAATTCCCAGAGTTCACTGAAGATATTACCTGGCAGATTCAGGAAGCAGAATGAATCCCAAGCTGGATAAATAAAAAGCAATCTATAACTAGGTGAAACTATAGAAAACCAAAGGTGAAGAGAGGATCCTGATAAAACCAGAGACAACATACTGACTACACATAAAGAAACAACAATTAAACTTACTGCTGACTTGTCATCAACCATGGAAGCCAGAAAATTGGGAAATAATTTCTTCAACATTCTGAAAGAAATCAATTATCAGTTTATAATTGTATGCCAAATGAAATGATCTTTGTTATTTATTTTATTTATTTTTTAATGTTTGTTTATTTTTGAGAGGCAGAGTGTGAGCAGGGGAGGGGCAGAGAGAGAAGGAGACACAGAATCCAAAGCAGACTCCAAGCTCTGAGCTGTCTGCAGAGAGCCTGATGCGGGGCTTGAACGTACAAACTGTGAGCTCATAAGCTCAAGTTAGACGCCTAACCAACTGAGCCACCCAGGTGCCCTCTACCAGATAAAATGATCTTTGACAACTTAGTAACATGAATACTTTGTCATACAAATGAAATCTAAGATATTTTATCACTAACACATTATCACTAAAATAAATTGTAAGGGTTGAACTGCACAAGGATAGGAAATCGTATGAGGAAAGAGGTCTGAAATGGAAGAAGAAATGATGAATAAAGAGCAACCCAAATTGTAGGTGACTCTTAAGTATCTAAGCAAACACTGGCTACCTTTTGGAGGAGAAGACAAAATGGAGTGATATGCTGGCCAACAGTGGTGTACAAATGACAAGGGATTGGTGGAATTTAAGGTGGCCAAAGTTCTTGTTTTGTTTGGGAGAAGACTCTGATAATGTAAGTGTGTATGTTAACATTTCTAAGGTAATCTTTAAAAGAATGTAGATGGAGTGTTTAACTTGTAACTGGTAGAGGCTAAATATGAAATACTAAAAGCTAAAATACTAAAAAGCTTCAGCAAATAAAAAAAATAATAAAATAGCAAGAAAGAAGACAAAAACACAGCTAAAAAAGCAGAACAAAGAGAAACTACAAAATAATATAGTGAAACAAATTTAGATAAATTGGCAACAATGATAATCAGTATATAAAAACAGATTTTAAGGAAAAAATCATTCTTAAGAAGCAACAGAATCACTACATGATGATAGAAAGTTGCATATTACTAATAAGACCTAATAATTCTGAACTTGCACGGATCAAATGACACAGCTTCAACAGATATACAACAAAATTTGACAAAATTTCTAGGATGATTAAAAAAATCTAAATTTAAGGAAAGAGATTTTAACACCTCTCTAAATAATTGATAGATTAACCAGGCAATAAATCAGTAGGAATATTGAAAAAAAAAAAAAAGAATAATATGCACTCAATCATAGATCTTTACAAAGGTCACTGTTTCTATCAGTTAGGGAATATTATTCATTTTAAGTACACATAAAACATTTACAAAAGTGTAGCACAGATATTTCCATAAATTGTGTGTCAATGAATTTCAAAGAATAAACATCATTCAGAACAAATTAATCATAATACAATAAAGTTAAAAATGCATATTAAAAGGGACACCTGGGTGGCTCAGTTGGTTAAGCATCCAGCTTTGGCTCAGGTCATGATCTCGTAGTTCATGAGTTTGAGCCCCAAATCAGGCTCTGTGCTGACAGCTCAGAACCTGGAGCCTGCTTTGGATTCTGTCTCCCTCTGTCTTTGCCCCTACCCCAATTGTGCTCTATCTCTCTCTCTCAAAAATAAACATTAAAATTTTTTTTCAGAAAGTGAATATTAAAGTGATAACTGGGGAAAAATTCACACATTCGGAAACATAAAATTACATTTCTAGTAACTGATGGGTCAAAAAGAAATTACAAGGCTATACCAACCAATAATAAAATACTGCTTGTCAAAAGTTGGGATATAAAGTGAAAAGAGTACTTACAGGAAAATCTGAAGTCTTAAATAATTATATTAGCAAATATAAAAGGCTAAAATTAATGTACTAAACATCAATCTTTATAAATTTAAAAATAACAGAATACAACTCAGTAAATAGAAGGAAAAACAAAGATAAGAGTAAAAAATAATAAAATAAGAGACAAACATTCAGTACAGAGTGTCAAGTTATTTTTAGAAAAGACTAATCAGCAAATTTCTGGAAAGATTATTCAAGCAAAAAGGATGAAGGCACTAACACATAACCTTCAGAATGTAGGAAGAGATAGAGATATAGTTACCTTCAATTATAAAAATTATGGGAGATTATGGGACACCTGGGGGGCTCAGTCCGTTAAGCGGCTCAGGTCATGATCTCATGGTTGGTGGCTTTGAGCCCCACGTCGGGCTCTGTGCTGACAGCTAGCTCAGAGACTGGAGCCTGTCTTTGGATTCTGTGACTCTCTCTCTCTCTGACCCTTCCCTGCTCATGCTGTCTCTATCTCTCTCTCAAAAATAAATTTTAAAAAAACATTAAAATTAAAAAAAAATTTTGGGAGATTAAAACAACTTTATATCATTAATTCTTTTAAAAATGCAAATTTTTTAAACGTAAATGCTTGAAACTAACTCAAGAATAACTAGAAAACAGAAATAATGTTAAAACCATAAAGGATATCAAATCAGAGGCTAACTACATAAAACAAACAAACACAAAAGACCTCACCAGGCCCATACAGTTGTATAAGTGATCTCCACCAAACAACCTAGGAACTGATAATTCTAGTCTTATTCGAACTCTATCAGCAAACAGAAAAAGAGTACGTCCCAATCCATTTTACAGGCGAACATAATTTTGCTATCAAAACAAAACTAGGACAGTATGAAAATTACAAGTGAATTTCTGTTGTGGACAGAGATCATTTTAATTCCCCTGAAGCAATGAGAAGGATTGGGTTGAATTCAACTTACAATAATAAAAATATTTACTAACTGTAACAACATAAGAAAATGCCAAGAAATTTTCTTTTCAGCAAGCAGCAAATAAAAGTACTAAAACTGGAGACTCTACAGTTTTTCACCAGTAGAGATTCTGTATGTGCATGGATGAATAACACATGGCCTCCAGCTCCTGACAGCAGGACTCAGGTGAATAGACCATGTGGGACCTCCTCTGTGATGCATCCTGTGCAAATTCATACAGGTCTGTAGCAGTCATAAGATACCACTATGGACAAAACACCTAGGTAATAACCTGATCATTCTTTAAGGAACTCTGCAGTCAAAAATGAGATGAGAAGAAGGTTAAGAATGTGCCATACAAATGGGAAGTAGTAATATGCTGAGTGCTTTTTAATGAGAGGCGAAAAACCCCGTAGGACAAGGAGCTGAAGGAACAGAAATGAGGGTAGAGGGGAAAGGATGGTCAATAGATTGTAGTGAGTTTTGAAAGTGGGGGAATGGAGTGTGGTAGGCAAAAAATTGGTGTGAAAATAGACTACTATGAGTGTGAGTGCTGTCAATCCTTGGTAGTACCAAAAGACTAAGGTAAAAAAATTAAGTTGTTAACTGAATTCTAAGCCACATGAGAGTAGGGAGAGCATCTACCATGTTCTAAGTGTAGGTCCTGGCATGTAATAGACACTCAGCAAACTCTGTTGCATGAATGGATGTGTGAATGAATGCATACCTAATAAAATACCCTTCTACCGCAGGGTAGAAGGAACCATGCGGTATTGGATTAGAGTAATAAACATCTGCATGAATTTATATTTACCCAAATGGGTAGATAGAGATAATTATTGTGTATATGTGTATATGTATATATATGTATACATGTATATGGGTTAGTTCTTAATTCTGCCTAATGAAAGCACCAAGAAACGGACAACCCTATGGTAGCTACAAGCATTCCCAGCACCCAGATCTGGGGGTTTTAATTCCATTCTCCAATAAAAAGGACCAGGGCTCTTTGGAGATTCTAGGGCTGGAGAAGGAAATATGCAATATGAGCCTGGAGTATCTGGCAGTGCCAGAAAGTAAAGAAGGGATGAGAGAGAGAGAGAAGAGAAGAGAAAAGAAAAGAAAAGAAAAAACAATGAGGGAAGAATACGTCAAGGGAGCCCAAGAGTCAACTGAAAGAACTCCTTATGATTAAAACTAGAACAACCAAGCTAAGCACTAAATAAAAGAAGTAGTACTGGATTAAAACCTGAAGAATCAAAATTATTCATGAGTCCTTACTGATATAAAGAAATGATTGAATAAATAAATGGGAGAGAATAGATTTCTGATATGGAAGAATACCAATGTAGATACTGCCCCCCTCAGGGAAGTGGAGCATAACTCCTCGTACCTTAAGTGTGGGCTATACATAGTGACTTCCTTTCAAAGAAAGAAAGCATCAAAAGCTCGTGGTGAAGGGGGTACTTTATAGTGGAGAACCCTACCAGCCACTACCTCGGCCAGGTGTTCGAGGTTGACATCCTCAGTGATAAGCCAGGTTGATACCATGTGATGTCCTACTCCTAACTTGCACTTTATGTCTTTATTCTTTCTCCTCAATCCTGTGACTCCAGTCTAAGCATAAGAAAAACATCAGGCAAATCAAAATGGAGGGACATTCTGTAAAATACCTTACCACTTGAAACTGTCAAAGTCATCAAGAACAAGGAAAGTTCGAGAAATTATCACAGTTTAGAGGAACCCAAAGAGACAAGATCTCTGAATGTAATGTAGTGTTCTGGATACAATCTTGGAATGGAGAACTAGGTAGAAACTATTAGTTAATAATCAGTTAATAATAGGGCGCCTGGGTGGCTCAGTCGGTTAAGCGTCCGACTTTGGCTCAGGTCATGATCTCACCATTGGTGGGTTCGAGCCCCGCGTCGGGCTTTGTGCTGACAGCTAGCCCAGAGCCTGGAGCCTGTTTCCGATTCTGTGCCTCCCTCTCTCTCTGAACCTCCCCTGCTCACGCTGTCTCTCTCTCTCAGAAATATAAATAAAAACATTCAAAAAATTTTTAAATAATCAGTTAATAATAGCATATCAATATTGGTTCATTAGTTGTAGCAAGTTTACCATACTAATTTAAGATGTTAACAACAGGGAAGAGGGGCAGAGTAAATGGGGATTATGGTTTTTGAAAATTCTCTGTAAATCTAAACTACTCTAAAATAAAAACTATATTTAAGAAAAATACTAGCTAACATTTCCTGAGGGCATCTCATATGCCAACTGTTTTAAGTAGTTGGCTACTAACGACTTTAATCTTCACAACCACCCTGTAATGCACGCATGATTATCCCATTTCATAAAGAAGCTGAAGCAAAGAGGGGTTGAGTAATTTGCCCAAGGCTGTCACACAGCCTGCAAGGGCTGGAGGGGAGAATAGAGCCGAGGAGAAAGAATGTATAAGATGATCTCTAGAAATGCCTCTTAGCACCGTGATTTGACTCTCTGATTCTTCATAGATCTGTTGCACTGAAGAGTACAGGGAAAGTTAGAAAGAAAGAAAGAAAGAAAGAAAGAAAGAAAGAAAGAAAGAAAGAAAGAAAGAAAGAAAGCAAGCTAATATTGAGGCATTTTTGGAACTATGGTAACAGATTAATAGGGTTTCAAACTCTTAGCGGAGTAAAGGGGGAGGGGAGAGAGATTATGGATATAAATGTGAGTAACTTAAGCTTTATAAAAACAATTTCAATAAAACGAGGAATTTACTTGGTGGGAGAAATTGGCAATGGTTATTACCCAGAAATATAGTAGGGAAAATGACCACACTCTAAAGGATTAAGATAGCTGGCTCAGGTAGAGTGCATACCGTTACCCGAAAATAATCATAAAAGTTTTAAAATGTGGATGATTGTCAAATTGTGTAACTTGATTGTGAACAAAAGTAGAAGCCTAGAGATGGCCAGTGGAAGGGAGGGAAAAAGAAAAAAAAAAAAAACTTTTGAGAGCGTAAAGGCAGCGCTGCTTTGCATAAGAGAAAAAGTGCAACAATCAAAGCATAACAAAGAATGAGGTTTTATTTTGTTTAATATAGTAGAGAGTTGAAATATAAGAAAGAGTCAATGAAGCCATTATTTGGATAGGCAAACCTAGAAACGGTTGGCTCCTGCAAAGGAAATGGTGGAAGATCTGAATAGATTCATTCAGAAATGGGGTGAGGCAGAGAAAGCAGCCTCTAATACGACCTTTGGAAGCCATATTTGGTCTGTCGACTGACGTGCACAGGCTGAAATTATTGTCTGTTTGAACAAGTCTTTTCTTATAATCTTCCTTTTCCTCCTGATATCGGACTTCAAGTGTTTTCTTTTCCCTCGTCTTCTTTCCTTATTTCCATTTGTATCAGCCCTAAGACGGAGCTTTCATTATAGGTTTGCAGAGACTGTGCAGAGACTGCATTCAGAAAGGGACAGAGGTGGAGGGTAGGCACTGTTCCTTAAGATTAACAAATCCCGCCTCCTTTCTCAGACTGACACCTTCACAAAACAGAAGATTTCAATAAGAAAGTTTCCTTCCTATTATATTGTTACTGGTATGATTCTTTACATTTCAACCAAATCCTCTCTTAAACTTCTTAAAAACATAAAAGATGCCTGTGTTGTGAATATTTCTTTATACTTCACATAGAAGCCAGTGCTGATCAATATTGGGAAAAAAAAAGATTTCAAACAAAATACATATAATAAGAACTGTGTTCTAATGAATGTGATTTTTCAAAGAATTCACCACATATCAAACTATAGGAAGTGTAATTTTTTTAAAAAGCGCTCTTAAACATCAGTATATTTACTCAATGTTCTCCAGAGAAACATAAACAATAGAATAGATGGATACAGATACGGATATAGATACAGATATGGACACAGAGACATCTAAAATCTTTTCTTCCCCAGGATCCTTCCATGGTCTGGCATATGACAGTGTAGGCTCACCTCGACCATAGCTTTTGAAACTTCTACCCAGTAAAAAAAAACTTATTATTTAACATAGCACAAATTTATAAATGACAGACATCTGATAAAACATTAAGAAATCAAACATTTAGCTAAGCATTTAGAGAAATGCCTTACCATGAGTTATAGATTCTGAAATAGTCCCCAAAGGATTTACAGCAAATCCCTTCACTGAAGACATTTAAAATTAGATTCAAAGCAAAATTTGAGTGAGAGCACACAAACTCCCACACTAGCAAATATGAAACAGATGAATTTTAGCTTTTCCTATTTTTAATAGAGACAACCATTATTTTTCTGATTCACTAAAAAATAGATTTGGCATTCTAAACTCTTGGCCACAAACAACATAAAATGAAATAAAAATTAAATCAACATCAATTACGGTTCCAGAGACCTACAGGTCTAAGAGACAAGACATTCAAAGCCCAAACTGTAAACTTGGAGTCTTTTAATCATTCACAGAAACAGAGTTCTTAGGGAAGTTCTTCTTTAGAAGGTGATCTACTCCCACAGTCCCCACAGGTCACTGGGGTTTGGGACCTGAAGCACACTGCAGTTGATTTTAATTGCCACAATGATGCATAGGGAGAGATGTGATATCTGGGGTAACTGGCTTCTAAACAATGAGGGGCTTTAAAGATTAGAGTCAACACTTTAAATTGCACTCACGACTGAATAGGAAGCTAGTGCTGACCATAGACTGCAGGTGTAATATTCTCCATATGTTTTGAAATTTGTAGCTGCAAGAGATCAAGCCCTCTGCATCACACGCAATAAAAACTCAAGGACAGTGCGTGTAACATTGTATTTTGAAGGTTACAAGCACAAGGATCCTGATGTCAAATAACACAAACATATTGTGGGAAGTGTTCTTAGATGTAAAATGCCAGTCGGAGAAATTGGGGAATATCTGTGAGGCCTGCTTAGCCAAAGGCAAGCAGATCGTTGGAGCTAAATGTACTTTGAATACCTGAAATGCTGGCCTAGAATTGGATTGGTCCATAGCTCCTGATGTTACCTGATAACAGTAAGAACACTGGATGCATCAAGAGCTGGCTAGACCCATTATTTCAGGTATGAGAAATAATGCTTAGGCGGCACACCTAAATTAGAGTTCACTGAACACTACGAGATTGAGGTAGAAAATCTTAAAATAAAATAACTTGTTCAGTGATCACAGTATCCTAAAGAAAGAGCACATCCCTACAAGTAGACAGTCCCTGGTGAAGTAATATTGATGCAAAAATCAAACAAGCCAAAAGTAACCCTGCCGATGTGAAAGAAAATTTGCCATATAGTCTAGTTTTGTTTGAGCCACTGACATATGGGAAAATTTATGTAGTAAAGTTTATGCTTATAAAGTTTCAACTTATATTTAGTTGGGGAAACAATTTATTATACCAAAAAAAAAAAAAAAGCATAAATGTATGACAGATGGCAATGCTTTTTTTTCTAATCTTGGCAGGGTCACTTTTTAGCTGAACCGGCTCTCACTCCTGAAAACTATGAACATTGTCATTCACACCTATTTTCTGAAATTAAACAGGCCAATTCTATGATGAAACATCCTATAAATTTGGTTCCTGTATAATGTCTTCCCACTTTTGTCATAAATTACCTGGAGTGCCACTTTCCTTGGAATAATGAAATAGACCCAAAGTAGGCAAGAGGCATAAAACTTTCATTTCAAATTCTCTAAATCAGTTTTTAAAAATTTTCTACATAAAAAAAAAAATCTGTGAAATCTTCCATTCTGTTAGGACTTTTACAAAGGAAAGTGTCAAAGATTACCTTGCAAGTACATTCTTCGCTTCCTGAAATCTTTATTTTTGACGTTGAAACAATGTACCATTCCTTTAAATCATTTGCTAAGTTATAATTTATGTTCATAGATGTCTTAGTGACATGGTTCATTTTCTGAAAAAAGAGCAAAAATTTCCATAGGTGTATCTGACTGTAAGCAGACTAATTTATTGTATTACTTTAATAGGCAAACCACTTCTTTAAAAGGAAGTTTATTAACTTGATATTCTTTATCAAGTGAAAGAATGTACTGTATATGCAGGTGGAGGGCAAGGTGAAGGCTGCAAGTGGGTGGGTAATGATTAAATGCAGTCTCCCTCCCTTCTGGAGCCTAACCTAAGAGCAAAGATTAGATTGTAGCCAAGGGTTACATCCCCCCTACTTGAAAGTAACAAAGTTGTTTTCTCAGACAATTGTGGGAAGGCTGGCTACCCTCAGGTTTATCAAAAGCGGACTCTCAAATGAAAGTTATCAAAAACGTTAGAGTACCAAACTCTAGTATTTCCGCAGCTTAAGAAAATAAAAGTCTATTTTTCATGCACTTAATAGTCCCAAACAGTGCCTTTGGCAGAGAAGATCAGGGATAAAGGAGACTTTGGAATCTCCTTGCCACAGCATTCAGAAATTCAAGGCTTTTATTGTCACCCCAATATCCAGGCAGATCAGGAAGCGCATGAATGATGCTTGGGAGATACTTTTAAGGGCCAGGCTCGGGTGTGGTGATTTATCACTCTGCTCATGTCCCATGCCTAGAACTCAGTCACAAGTTTCCATCTAAGGATAAAAAAGGCTGAAAAATGTCTGATTCTCATAGTAGGAGGAAAGAAAATGAAATGTTTGGTGAGCTGCTAGTTACTTTTTTCCACAATATCTGTCACAGAAGTTTTATTGCTGCAAAAATTGGGGCTAGACAGCTGTCACTTATAAGACAAAGCTAGTGACATTTTCTCAGGAATGTTAAAAAACACTTCATTTTACTTTTTTCTCCTTATTCCATTTTCCCCTTCATTTCTCTTTTTTTTTTTTTGCTTTTTTTAATGTTTTATTTATTTCTGAGAGCGAGAGAGAGAGCGAGTGTGAGCAGGGGAGGGTCAGAGAGAGAGGGAGACACAGAATCTGAAGCAGGCTCCAGGCTCCGAGCTAGCTGTCAGCACAGAGCCGGACGCGCGGCTTGAACCTACAAACCGTGAGATCATAACCAGAGCCGAAGTCAGACGCTTAACCGACTGAGCCGCCCAGGTGCCCCTTCATTTCTTTCTTATCTGCAACCTATTTTATTAATCATCTGCAAGTGATTTGGCTGAACTGATTGTCCATAATGTTTTATTTTGAAATCTGTATTCATATTCAAGAAGAAAGAAAATTAGTAACATAGCATGACATGCATAAACATGAGTTAATTTTTTTAATAAAATCTAACTGGAGGGCCAACAAACTTTTTACTGCTTTTCTAATAAAAACACAAGACTCTTTTCCCAAACACTTTAAAGCTATGGGAAGAATTATGATCAAATGAAGAATGATGTAATAAATGATTACTTTTTTTTTGCCTCTAAGCAATCCATCTTTATATTCAAGCTCCAATCCAAAGACAGTTTTCATGTTATAAAGAAAATTTTAATGAAGGACAAAATTTTGGAAAAATTTCTATGATAATATATCAGTGGCAGCCTAGGTAGTTGCCATAGAAACCCTCAGGAAAATCTCTTTCTGGCACAGAAAGATTCCTCTGGATTCACTGTGCATCAGACATTTAATTCTCATGACAAGAAGAGAGGGCTTCTAGATAGGACTTGTGACTAGGCTGCATGGATCTAGTCCCTCTCACAAGGGAAATACACATTTGGCAACAAGAAAGGAAAGGTTGACAGTTTTTGTAAATTTCCTGTGAAAAGACTGTTTCTAGAAATGGTGCTTCCTCTTTAGTATCTGTATTAAAGAATTGGGTGGGAGGAAAAACTTTCCCCAGGTAGGTCCACATTATGAATAGGACTTGAGAAGCAGCAGTATTTTTTTAGATATTTCTAATGTTTACTTTTGAGAGCCAGAAAGACAGAGTGTGAGTGGAGGAGGGGCAGAGAAAGAAGGAAACACAGAATCCAGGCTCCAAGCTGTCAGCACAGAGCCTGATGTGGGGCTTAGAACTCACGGACTGAGAGATCATGACCTGAGCTGAAATCAGACGCTTAACCAACGGAGCCACTCAGGTGTCCCAAGCAGCAGCATTTTTAAACCTGCTCCCCACCCCACCCCAAATTGAAGTAAGATAGTAGGGGCCAGATATCATGATGGTCCTTGCACACATTTCTTCAAAGAAAGCAATAAAAAGAGTTAGAACATCTTCACCTGTAGGAGGTCAGCTGACAGGTTGTGCTGAATGGAATTAAGCTGCAGGCTCGTGATGAAATTAAGCATCACCTTAGCCATCCCTGGTCCATTAGGATAATAGAAGCATCTCACCTGCAGGCAAGTGCAGGGTTTGGGAGGAATAGTTAAGCATTGTATTTTATAGGTACTAAAAACAAAACACTTCTGGTTGAATTCTACCCCCATCTGCCCTTAAATTAGTCTTACTGCAATAAAAAAATAAATAAAAGTAATAAGTCTAGTCCCCCTCCCCCCAAAAAAGGGGTATCTCTCATTTTGGCAGTCCTAAAACAGGTGTTGTAGAGGTTACTTAAGCAGGATGGATCTAAGATTCAGGGAATCGGGCTTCTAACTCTGGTGCCATAAGTCATACACTGTGGGACTTGGAATAAGGCTGTTGTAAGAATTAAAGGAGACAACTATGTACAAGGTATAGCCAGTGACCATGAGACAGGAGTGGTTGTTATTACCATTATTATTATTACTCTCGTTAGTATTTGGGGGACTCTGATCTTTTAGGTAGTGGTGAGTGTGGAGTTGTAGGGGAGGGGGGAGATTCTACTTCCCAGTGGAGGACAATTTGAAAGAACTGGGGCTGATTAGGCAGAGAAGACGATTTAGAAAGACGTTAATCCTGACTGCACTTATATAAAGGATCGCTTGGAGAAGTGATCCGACTGGGGAGACGACCCAAGACCCAAACAGAGGATGGAGGTCCGGGAGATAAATTTGGCTTCACATAGGAAGCATTTGGGGCAAGTTAGAATCGAGGAGAAAATTGCATGGAATGCCTCTTGAGGGAGGCAGTTCTCCGTTTTACGTTAACCAGGATGGAAGAAATTTTGGTGTTTAAGTCGTGGACAGGATTCCAGGGATTTTGAGTTTCTAGACAAAACCTCGGACTACAGAGGCTCCAAGAAGCAGCAGAGTGAAGGCAAAGCGAGTAAAAGGAAGCCAGACAACCTCGAGGCCAGCCTCGTCCTGAGCCTCCCCATCTCGCACAGTTTTCCCCCTGGAAAATCTAAAATGTAACCTGGGAGTCCAGCCTCGGCCTCAGAGTTGCCTCCAGCTGGGAAGCCCCGTTGCTATGGCGACGGGAGCGGTTGGCCGGAGGATTCAGAGCAGGTTTGGGGGAGGGGAACCGCATTGGTTCAGGGATGAGGCGTGGCTTCGGTTACCATGGCAGCGGGGACGCTTAGTCTGGGCCTGAGACCAGTTTAGAAGCCGATGCACCTCCCGTCCTTTGCATGGCACCCAAGAAAGAGAAAGGCGGGACTCTGAACGCCAGTTCAAAGATATGGGAACCCTCGCTCATCGCTGCACACTTCAATCAGGTGAGCGCAGAGCCCTGAAAGTCCTCTCGGACCCCGGCAATGCCAAAGCCCCACCAGACCCTCCGGGCAAGGCAGCCAGGCTCGCTGGCTTTTCCAGACGCCACCGCCGCTTAATTCCGCTCTCCTAGGCCTGGGGGTTCCGCACACTAAACGCCCCACGAGTGGGGGGTTACGCGAACAAGGAAGGGGGCACCGGGTGAATCAGTGCGATTTCAAAGGGTGGAGAAACCTGTGTGAGGGGGGAGGGAGGTGGTGTAGCTCTGACACCTCGAGATCCTTTGCAGCGAAGTCGCCTAGATGGCACTCCAAAATGACAGTGGAGTTGTCTTTATGAACGGTTTGCTTTCTGCTGACATCTGAAGGAAGCATCCGGTCAAATCATCCTAGCCGGGCCTGTAGTCAGTAAGGCTTACTAAATGCTGTAGGAAGAGAGACCTGGAGTAGTAAAGATACCGACGTATTTAATACAAATGAACCTTCTGCAGAGAGGAAAAGACGAGATTCCTCTGCAATGCCCTGATACCACAACACCAAAGTTTTAATATAATTTGAAGGTATTGTAAGAGACAGAGTACTGAGGGGCTGGGTGCTAGACTCACCCATAGGGTGGCAAAAAGGCGCCAGGCAATCTATAACCCACTGGCCACATGACAAATTGCACCACATCCCAACCAGACTAGCTCCCCAACCCACTCTTTCCCACCAGCATTTAGTTGGTTGGGGAGCCCAATAGCGCTCGTCACCTGCTCCTGGGAATACACTGCTACACTTAGTTGCTTCTAAGTCCAAGAGGACATTGGATGGAGAAAGGTTGATTCTGGGACTTCTGGGCTGCCATTCATTCCAAAGTACTTTAAAAACTGGAAAAACACTTTTTTCCATTTTCTATGTGTACATACAGTGCACTAGAGAATCAACACTTAAAGGAAAAACACATCCAAAATCTTATGATGCCCTCGTGAGAAATTCGCACTTCTGCGTCCTTATTTTCTACTGTAATTGTTTTTTTTCCCCTAAGAACGGTAATTCTGTCTGATAAGTAATTCTACCTAATGAAGAATTTCATGAAAGTGGTTAAGAGGCTGCTGATGACATGACATCATGGAATTTGGCGTTATTTCTATAATGTTAAGAATGAAGGATGTCGGCTCCGTAATTCTGTTACATTCTCAAATTCTCAAAGATGTTTTTCAAAATACTCTGTAAAAGCACCCTCTCTTTTGCTTTTATAAGTCAGCACTGGCCAAAATAACTTTTTCTCCACTTTCTTTGAGATTGTGTAGGCCAAGTTTGGGCTTGGAGTGAAGCTTTCTGCTTGAATTATAAACTGCTGAACAACAGAATTTGATGGAGGTGCTGACACTGCATTAGCTTTAGTGTTGCAAATATGAAGCTATAATTTTCCTAGTTGAATGGAAAACCTACAGACAGTATTTTTCCTCATGGCTTGAAAACCTGAAATAATACTCAGCCTTCTCAGTTCTGCTCAAACAGTATAATTTCAATAAATCTTATATATTAAAAGAAAGAATTTGAACCCAAAGTAATGTGTAGTTTTAACAACAAAGGCTGAACTTCTTCAGTTTGGTGGAATACATGTATTTTAAGGGCAGAGGAAGACAATTCCCCTCTACCTCCTCTCCTATTTTTTTTTCTCAGTTTGATTTCATGTCTGCTCCAAGAGGAAAGTTCTGGATTAATTAACCCAGCAGTCCAGTGCTCAGAGGCGTGACTTAACCACCAATGTAATAGATTCTGGATTGAGGTTAAAGAGGACTTATAGAGGTGTTATCCCTGACTCCTAGGGTTTAGCAAAGTGCTTTGCACATAGTAGGTGCTCAAAAAATGCTTTACCTTAGCACCCAAAGTTTCTTTCTGTACAGTTGCTATGCAGGGAAATATTGTGTGCCAGTATGTATAGTTGAGTGCGTGTGTGTCTTTCTCAGTGTTCCATAAGCCAGTTTAGAATTAACTAATTAAAGAATCGACATCAGTAATGATTTTGAACTTCCATACACATGGAGCTACACTACACTTTAATGAGAATCAGTAAGTTCACAGTCTGGTTTCAGTGAATTTACCTCGTATCAGTATTTTGGGCTGTCCTTTCAGGCTGGAATAATTGCTAATTTTTTAGTATGTTTTAGTTGGTCCTAAAACACAAAAGGATAGCAAATGATACAAGGTAGTCTGTTACTAAGCACTGAATGATTAGATAAAGAGTAGACTAAGCACTAAATGACTAGCTAGAAGTTAGGAAGATGAATGTTGGCTGGGATGGTCAGGAAATGTTTTATCAAATTACTTGGCTTTAACTAGGCCCTAAAGAATGGGTAGACTTTGAGCTGGTAGAATGAAGGAGGGTGATTATTTTATGTAGGGCGACCAATATATGCAATAAATAAATCTGGGACATTTAAATTCAGAGAGAAATGTGGATTAGACTGTTTTGGCATACATTGCTCCTAAACTAATCCCACCAATCAAAACGTCATTTACTAACTTTGCTATCCAGGTATTGAAACATTTATCTTATTAATATAAGATATAATTATAAGTATAATATAATATAGATATATATTATTAATATGTATAATTATTAATATAATTAAGATATAATTATTAATATAAAATATTTAGGCATGTTGGCAATAAGATTATAAAGATTATAAAAATACATCTTAGTGTGGGCTTGTATGTGGCATAGACCTTATTATCTCCAGCAGCATTAGGGAGTTAAAGATGCTTTTAAAGATAAACTAGGGGCACCTGGGTGGCTCAGTCAGTTGAGCATCCGACTTCAGCTCAGGTCTTGATCTCACCGTTTGTGGGTTCAAGTCCTGCGTCGGGCTCTGTGCTGACAGCTAGCTCGGAACCTGGAAGCTGTTTCAGATTCTGTGCCTCCCTCTCTCTCTCTGACCCTCCCCTGCTCGCGCTCTCTCTCTCTCAGAAATAAAACATTAAAAAAAGATGAACTAAAATCTTAACACAACTGTCAAGGCAGCCCCTACTGGCCACAGTGAGAGGGAAAGGTGTTAAGTTAAGCCCTCAAGGACCGAAGGTGCTATTTGGAAACCTTCTGGTCTAAGATATTTTTATTTGTACTTTTTTATCGTGGTAAAATATAATAACGAAATTTGCCATTTCCACCATTTTTAAATGTACCGTTGGTGGTATTGAGTACATTCATGTTGTTGTTTAATCATCACCTCCATCCCTCTCCAGAACTCTTTCCCTGACTACACCCATGAAAGAATTCCCCATACCTCCCTCCCCCTAGCTCCTGGCAACCACCATTCTATTTTTTGTATCTGTAAATATAATGAAATATTTCATTGTAAATGTATTCATCCAGTGCTTGTCTTCCAGTGACCAGAAGCATAATGTCCTCAAGGTTCATTCATGTTGTAGCATGTATTAAAATTGCCCTGTTTCTAAGGCTGAATAATATTCCATTGTATGTACAGAGTACGTTTTATTTATCCATTCACCCATCGACAGGTACTTCTAACTCTTGGCATTGTGAATAATGCTGCTATTAATAGGAGTATACACACTTACAAAAAGAATATGAGTGTCCAAAAATCTGCTTGAGTCCCTACTTTCAATTTTTTTGAATTGGAAAATTCCCACTGGAAGTGGGAATTGCTGAATAGTATGGTAATTGTATGTTTAATTTTTTGATGAACCGCCATAACATTTTCCACAATGGCTATACCATTTTATATTCCCACCAGCAATGCACAAGGGTTCCAATTTCTCCACAGGGTCAGCAGTACTTTTAAAATTCTGGGGGTGGAGAGAGACAGAGAGACAGAAAGAGAGAGAGAGATTCAGCCGTCCTAATGAATGTGAAGTCGTATTTTAGTGTAGTTTTAATTTGCATTTCCCTAATGATTAGTGATATCAAGCATCTTTTTTATGTACTTCTTGGCCATTTGTATGTCTTCTTTTTCCCACATTTTTAATGGAGTCCTTGGGTTTTCTTTACTGTTGAATTATAGGACTAATTTATATTCTGGATATTAACCTTTTATGAGTTATATGATTTGCAAATACTTTTATTCCATGGGTTTCCTCTTCATTCTGTTGACAGTGTCCTTTGATGCACAGCATGTTTAATTTTGATGATGTTCAATTTATCTAGTTTTTCTTGTGTTGTCTAGGCAAGAAAGCACTACCAAACCCAGTGTCATG
This sequence comes from Crocuta crocuta, assembly GCF_008692635.1. NCBI lineage: Eukaryota > Metazoa > Chordata > Mammalia > Carnivora > Hyaenidae > Crocuta > Crocuta crocuta. Next base: position 4,756,636 of record NW_027527549.1, on the reverse strand, counting down.
ATGCTTTTCCTGTGTTTTCCTCTAAAATTTTTATGGTTTTAGTCCTGCATTTAGATGTGTGGTTCATTTTGAGTTAATTTTTGTATATGGTGTGAAATATATGTATATATATATATTTTTTTGCATGTGGATATCCAGTTTTCCCAGAACCAGTTATTGAAAAGGCTGTCCTTTCTCATGGAGAAAGGGTGGGGCAAGGGAGAGTATAAGAGCCAAAAAAAAATGTCCTACCTTATTGAATGTGGCTTTTCCTTCACTGGGCATTGCTTGGTGCTTTAGGTCTTTGACTGGTTTCAGTGTTTCTATAAAGTTATTTCAGTCTGTCTCAAGTTGTTTTTCCTATGTTTCCAGAGGGCACAGAGGGCATGTAACTGCCTAGTCTGCCATTTTTTTTTTTAATGTCCCTGTGGTCTAAGAGGGCTTGTAATCAATTCTGATCTTCTCATTTCTTCCAAGCCTAGTGTAAGACACGTGACACTGAGAAAGCGGATATTATGTAGAAACTTTGTTGGTGACAATTTAGGAAGACTTTCCACAGTTGTCCAAACAATATAGCCATTCCCTCTAGGAGCTTACAGATTGCACAAGACCTGCCTTTGGGTAATGTCACATGGCTTCAAAATGAGTGGGCTCCGTGTTTCAATTGGAATTTCGTGTTATGGTCAGAGCTTTGGTATCAACATGGGTTAAAAGAACCTCACAATGTTTTCTTTGTTAAGTGACAGTGTGATAACACTATAGAAAATATTCAAAATTCAGATGCAAATCCATTTTTATTTCTTTAAGATGTTATGAACATGCCTCTCAGATGTGTTCTTCATGGTTCCAGGTTCCCCACAAGTTTGTTTGGGTTGATTTAGATATCTCACAGAGTTCTGGAGATTTTGCTAATTTTAATTGTTAAGCCCTTTCATATTTTCAGATTATCTAGGGATGGTTATTTCTTTGTTCCTGGTTTAAGGCCTCATTTTTTAAAGTTTATTTTTATTTATTTTTGAGAGAGAGAGAGTGAGCAAACAAGCCAGGAAGGGACAGAGAGAGGGAGAGAGAGAATCCCAAGCAGGCTCCATGTTATCAGTGCAGAGCCTGATGCAGGGCTTAGTCTCCTGAACCATGAGTTCATGACCTGAGCTGACATAAAGAGTTGGATGCTGGGGGCACCTGGTTAAGCATCCAACGTTGGCTCAGGTAATAATCTTATTGTTCTGGAGTTTGAGCCCTGTGTCAGGCTCTGTGCTCACAGCTCAGAGCCTGGAAACTGCCTCAGATTCTGTGTCTCTTTCTCTCTCTGCCCCTCCTCTACTTATGCTCTGTGAAATAAATATTTAAAGAAATTTTGTTTAAGAGTCAGACACCAAAGCAACTGAGCCACCTAGGTGCCCCTAAGGTTTCATTTTTATGCAGCCTTAACTCAAGAGACCATCTTTTGGCATAGCAACTGTTCCATTTGCTTACTATGACCCACCAGAAAAAAAAAAAAAAAAAAAAAAAACACAGAAAAAAT
>NW_027527549.1:4734124-4755031 GCF_008692635.1 Crocuta crocuta | reverse complement strand
CCCACAAAAAAAAAAAAAAAAAAAAAAAAAAAAAACCCAGAGAAAAGTTTATGGCAATCCATATACCCCTTAACCCAGTCAGCTTTGCTATTGCAATTCACTGATTTCATTTTGTAATTATGATTTTAGTTCCCTAATGCCCAACTTGAGGGACTAGACATTTCTTGTCATTTGCCTTGCATTTATCATTAAGATTTTACTTCTTGATTAATACTTCAATCCTTCTTTAATATAGTTATATACTTAAAAATATTTGGGGGCACCTGGGTGGCTCAGTTGGTTAAGCGGCTAACTCTTGATTTCCACTCAGGTCATGATCTCATGGTTTGTGAGTTTGAGCCCACGCTGATATTGCAGAGCTTGCTTGGGATTCTCGATCTCTCTCTTTCTCTCTCTCTCTCTCAAAATAAATAAATGTAAGAAAACTTAAGATATTTGGGAATATCTACCATAATGTATTGAGGTCCTTACTGAGACTCAGAAGGTCTTGCTTCCAATTTCTGTATTTTCATTTTCAGTGTATGTCTTTATACATTGATATGTTTGATGCAAGGCACCTGGATGGCTCAGTCAGCTGAACCTCCAACTTCAGGTCAGGTCATGATTTCAAGGTTCATGAATTTGAGCCCATATCTGGCTCCCTGCTGTTAGCATGGAGCCTGTTTCAGATCCGTCTTTCTCTCTGTGCCTCCCCCACTCATGCTCTCTCTCTCAAAAATATATAAACATTTAAAATAAAAAAAGAAATGCATGATACCTTTCAAGTAAGTAATAATATTTGCATCAAAGACACAAACTGAGGCCATACACGGCAGTGCTGTCCTTTGCTATGCTTACTTAGAGGTAGAGACTCCTTGGGTATTTGTGCTAACAACCCTTTCCATTTCATACCACTGAGGATCTAAGTATTTCAAGGTCAAGACATTCAGTGATTTATCTACCTTAATTTGGCTCTCAGCTTTATCTTATAACTTAGTGCTTAGTTATGGAATGTCTTGAATTATGTGTATCAATTCATGTGTTGTAGAGCACAAGTATAATATGAGCTGCTTGACAGGAAAATCATATCTCTTACTCCTTGGACCCACATCATTATGATTTGCATGATTCTAAGCACATGGTACCACACTCAAACTATATTAATAGAATTAACTCAACAATCTACTTGGAAATATGAAGAAATTTATATTGTGGAAACCAGGACAATTAGTAGACCAAAGAGATGTATTCTAAGAGAAGAAGGGACAGAAAACATTCACATAAAAGAACATCACAGGAGATACGTAGCATGATTATGACAGTGCCCAGAAAATAATTATGCAATGATACTGTTTCACTTCTCAGATATTTCAGCTGCTGGCCAGGAGGCATTCAATTGAAAGTTCTTCCTAATATTTAGTTAGTAATGTCTCCTTATTATACTCCAGTTGAGGAATGATTTTTTTCTCTTATTACCTGTACCTTAGTAACAGTAGGTGAGTTGTGCACATTTGAAAAATAGTCATAGAGTTTCTTAGTCTTGGACAAAGTTTATAATTCTTGTAAAGGTGTAATAAGGTGGATAAGGGTTCAAGATAGGTATTGCTGAAATTTTAACATCCCAGACCCCTTAAAGTTATAAAACCTATAGATATTAGGATTATAATAAAATGAGTTTAAGTAAGTTTGGGGGGAGGGGAAATGTTCAACTGAAATGAAGTGCTTGAACCATTACGAATGTATTTTATCAAAAAGGGAAATACATCTTATTGGGCAGAATCCTTAAGCAGTTTTTGAGAGGCAGTGAAGGCTTTTTCAACTTTTTTGATCTTAAACAGTGAGCTATTTCTCATGTTAATGTGTATTTAAGACTTACTGGAAATACTCATAATATGAGCTGAAGACTGATGTCTGGCAGCGAGCATATTTCTGAAATGGGGTTGGTTTTTATTACTATATTTTCTGAAATATGCTTTCATTGATATTTACAAAACAAATTGCCAGTTCACACAAAGGTTGTTTTAATAAAAGCCAACAAAAACAACTGAGTTGCTAGGAAGAATGTTAAGAGGGAAATGGACTTTTCATAACCTCACATTATAATTTCTCTTTTCTGGACAAAAATGTATTATTTGAATGAGTTTGGAACCGAAAGGAATTAGTATGTCAAAATATCTACCTAGATGTTATATGTGATCACTTTTATGACCAATGAAAAATATTAAATATAAGTAAAATGTAAGTGTTGCCAATGTGAATTTGGCAACACCCTAGGAAAATGTTAGTTAAGAAATCCTGAATGTTGACCATGTTTCAACTCTAGCCCTAGACACTATCATTGGCTCCCAGTTACCCATGGGATAAAATCCAAGATGTTCTGCCTGGCTTTCACGGCCCTGCCTAATTTGGCCCTTCTCTGCCCATCCATCTTTTTCTCTGTCTACTCCAGTTGAATGGTCTCCATGGTTATCCCCAAGCACATACTGACTGACTATACCCATGCAGGTTCCTGGCCTGAAGAGCATTCAACTCCTTCTCTTTAAAATCCTCCCTTATAATCATGGGGGAGGGTAAGGGGAAAAATAGTTGGGGAGAGGGAAGGAGACAAACCATGAGAGTCTCTTGAATGCTGAGAACAAACTGAGGGCTGATGGGGGAGGGGAAGAAGGGAAGGGGGGTAATGGGCATGGAGGAGGGCACTTGTTGGGATGAGCACTGGGTGTTATATGGAAACCAACTTGACAATAAACTATAAAAGAAAAAATGTTTAAAAATAAAATAAAATCCTCCCTCATATCTTCCAGAAAGGAGCTCAAGTCACATAGTTCTGACTGTCACTGTTCTCCTTCTACTAAACTAATCCAGTGATTATTATCTTTAATGCTATCCTACTTTGAGCTATGGTCTAACAAGTTCAGAGTCATCTACTATATCTATATTCCCTTACAACATTGCAAATTCCTGGAAGGTAGCAAAAGGTTAACACATGTAATTCCTTCCTTCTTGGTCACACACCTAAGAGTGATAAATAAGTACATAGTGATCTTCAAGAGATACTTTTGAATTAACTTCATTGATTGGATTTTACTGTCTCAGTCTTCTGGCCTATTTTCTCCTTTGAGTTCTAGGATTAGTCTCAACCCATTGGCTCTAAGAACTTAAATTGAAAAAAGTCTCAAAGCCTTAAGTTTTTACAACCTTAAAATGGGGACAGTGGCCATACCTCCCTTGAAGATATTAAAACGATTGTTGTGGGGATTTAAAGACATCTGGGATGTAATATCTCAGACTCCAAACCCAAACCCCAGATTTTCCCCTTCAAACCTGTTCCTGCCAAGTCTTCACCTCATTGAGCGGACTCCCCATTCACCCAGTGAGTCACTAGGGCCAAAAATCTTGCATTCGTTGTTTTCTCCCCCTTTTATACACTCTATAATTAATTTTTATTAAATCCTGTTGGTCCCACCTTGGAAATGTTTCTAGAATCTAGGCTGCTGGTCCCACCTCCACTGTTACATCCTAATCCAAGCCATCATCAACTGTCTAAGCTACAGGTAGCTCAAGAGCTTTGGAACTTGGTCTCTTACTCCTGTTCTTCATAACGTAGAGTCTTGTCACCATCTAGCAGCCAGAGTGGTTCTCTTACTGCACAAGACTTCGAGTAAAATCCAAATGGTCTACTGTGGGCTTTTAAGATTGTGTGTGTGTATGTGTGTGTGTGTGTGTGTGTGTGTCCTCCGCTAACTACTTTGACTTCATCTCAACTCTTCTGTGACTGTCCCCTTCACTCGGTCCATGGTAGCCACACTGGCCTTTTTGCTGATCTTCAGCTCTGTCAGAAAGCACATTGCCATCTTTGCTCTTACTGTGCCCTCTGCCCAGAATGACCCTTCCCTAAATAATCATGTGAGTCACTTTTTCCCTTCCTTTAGGGTTCTGTTCAAATATCTCCTTCCCTGACCAAATATCTGTTCAAATATCTCCTTCCCTGACGATCCTATTTAAACTACACCATCACATTCCATCCACTTAACCCTGACTCTGTTCCTGACTGTCTACTTTACATATGTTTCATTATTGTCTGTTTTTCTCCATGAGAACATCAGCTCCATGAGGGCAGGCATTTATCTTCCTGACTAATATATCACCCATCCCTGGCCTATAGAGGGGCTCAAATAACATTGCTGAATGGAAGAATAGTAGGGGCTCAATAAGGAGGAACTCCTGGTAATAATAGCATTACTATATTTATTGGAGCAGCATGAAAATCAGATAAACTATGAAGGAATGTGGAATACTATGTAGCCCAGCACAAACATAATAATAGTTATTATGTTATTATGATAATAATTGTTATTACTTTTATATATTTTCACCTGGATGTTACACATGTTCTTCAAACTCAGTGTGTTCAGAACTGATACTAACTGTCCTGGTCATTGAAGTTAGAAACACCCTCACACCGTCTCTTCTAATATCAAATTGGTCAGCAAATCCTATTCCTGTTGCCTCTCTAGTTCAGTTCCTTCTCTTTCATCCCTCGTAACTCCCAACACCATTACAATAGCCTTCCAAACACCCTTCTTGCCTGCCTTCATCCAGGAGTGAAAATTTAAAATATGTTAACCAGCACAATTATGTGGAAATCCACATATAATTTAACAATTAAATTACTTTTTATGCTTTATATAAACTAAACTCTGTGTACCTTGTGAAACCCCTTGCCGGATGGCATAATTTTTAGTACTTATCAGTCATCACATTTCTCTCATGATTTCAAAATCATTTGTTGGTTTTCAGAAGTGTTGGTGCGGCCTTTGGTTGATGGATTTCACTTCCTAAAAGTTGCCCTTGTCTCAGCCATGAAGTGACACGAAGAATGTACGTAGGGCCTTCCTATAACTTTCCTTTTAAGTTGGTAGTCATTATGCAATTTGCAGTTCTCTGTATGTGGGGGATTTCTCTCAGTATCAACATCATTCATCATACTAAAAGTAAATTATACTTTTGGATCTTTTGTAAACAGCTTTTGAACTTCTAAAAATTATGTTGAAATGATTTCTAACCTTCATAATATTGTCTGAGTTTTTATATATTTAATTTATTATCAACTAGGTCACAAAACCATTTCTTGGATGTCACATTTAATTAGTTGGCTTAATTTTAAAAATTTTTAATCACCGTAAATCTTGATTAACATTGCATCCTGTGGCTAAAGTTTAAGACTGAATAAATTGAAAGAGGTTAATAATTCATCATACTTTGCATTTTTGTCATAAAATAATAAACCCATTTCTGTATAATTTATTAAGCAATATAATAGTTTTTCTCTTATAATTGATTACTTTGGTTTCAAATTGTGCTCTTCGTTCATTTGTTTCTATATATCTTCTACATCCCTTTTATGGTTTGTTTTATTAATTTTATATGGGCAACATATTTTCATTTCTCTCTTACAAATCTTAAGAAAGTATTGAAATTTGTAGTAGAATATTTCACTGAAGCCAAATCCCTAAAAGTTAGTTGCACTTTTGGAATGTTTAACCACTCCCACTTCAGATTTACGTTAAAACGAACACACAAACTTGGCATGGTTTCTTCTCAGTCATTGCAGCTCAAAATTGCCTAGCTGGGTTCTAGTATTTCTCTAATGTCCAACCCTGAGCTCTCTTCAGATACATTGTTTAGTTATCTCTGGTGTTTAACATATGATAATAAAGAAGGACACCTGAGTGGCCCAGTTAGTTAAGCATCCAACTTTGATTCAGATCATGATCTCGTGGTTCATGAGTCCAAGCCCTGCCTTAGGCTCTGTGCTGACAGCTTAGAGTCTGGACCTGTTTAAGATTCTGTGTCTCCTTCTCTCTCTGCCCCCCTCCGGCTTACATTCTGTCTGTCTCTCTTTTTCTTTAAATTATTTAAATGTTTTATTTATCTCTGAGTGAGAGAGAGAGAGAGAGAGCGCGTGAGCAGGGGAGGGGCAGAGAGAGAGGGAGACACAGAATCTGAAACTGGCTCCAGGCTCTGAGCTAGCTGTCCCCACAGAGCCCGACGTGGGGCTCAAACCCATGAACCATCAGATCATGACCTGAGCCGAAGTCGGATGCTTAACCGACTGAACCACCCAGGTGCCCCTCTCTCTTTCTCTCAAAACTAAATAAACATTTAAAAAATATATTTAAAAACCGTGTAGTAATAAATAGAAAATTTATGAAGAAGACACTAATATTGATTTATTTCATATACATCTTTTATTATATCAGCTGAATATATACTGAATATATTGAATATATACTGAGTTGGGATGAAAACAAAACATCTGACATTTTCTTCAAAATTGTGAGCTGTTGAGTGCTTGGGTGGCTCATTTGGTTAAGCATCCAGCTCTTGATCTCAGCTCAGGCCTTGATCTCAGGGTCTTGTTCTCAGGGTCCTGAGTTCAAGCCTCCTGTTGGGCTCCACACTGGGCATGAAACCTCCTTAATAAAAAAATTGTGGGCTGAAACTGCAAACTTTTCCATGTTACTACTCTGGCACTGTTTTGTAACTACCTTATTGACATACTTTGATTTAAAAGAAGATTTTATTTTAAACACTTTATTGGGTGAAACTGATTTATTTTGTTCTTTAAGTGTTCCTTCATTAATGATACAATTTTTTTTTTTGGAATCATGACCTTTAACAAAACACATAGGCAGTTTGATTGAAAAAAGTGTTTGTTCAACTTTTAACAGCACAACCTTTGAGCTCTATTTCCATCCAACATGTATATCACGTGATAATAAGTTAATCAGATTTTTATGTTGAAAGAATCAAGTTTCCATTTTAGAAATACAAACACTTTTAATGTTGTAATGATTTTTGCACAGTATCAGAACATGCCTCAGGTTGTGGTTGATTATTAGTCTCTTCTTTGATCTATGAAAATCCAGAATATTTACCTGTTCATGATACATACAAGAAATTTTAGAAATATATCCAGACTTTGAAGTCTCTTCGTTGTGGATTTCTATTTAAAATATTTATCATAATTGCATATGTTACACAAACTACATGCACAGAGTTGTATTTTGGTATAATGAAAATAGAAATAAAAATGAAACAAGTCGAAAGCAATACTTTGAGCTTGAGGGTGATGATTTACTAGGGATTCTCCGGAAGCCAAGGATGCTTTACAAAAGGAAGTGCAATGTGGCCTTGCTGTCTGCTAGGACACAGCCCAGATCCACAGACCTGCTGCAAAAGTCCCCTTGATGTCACGATGCCAGCAGCCCCAGTTATCAATGGTCATAGCAACATCTTATAATGATCAGTTTGTAATAGCAAGTTATTAGATTTTACATTCTTAATGTTATCACTTAGCACAGTTACTTTTATTCTCTCTACCAACCAGCCTGCATTGCAGTTCAGCCACCAAGTTAGCATAGTGAACACTGCGTGTCAGTGACTATCAGCACTTCCTCTTCTCCCCTCTGTGTACCCTCTGTGGCCCCCTGGGTTGTCTTTCTGTAATGCCAGTATGACCGTGTCACTTCCTGCTTCTGGCTCAGTTACTTGTGGGCTCTTCAGTCTTCCTAGCTATCCCAGCCTCGTCTTCCCTCCCCTACCCAGACTCCCTGTCATGCCTGTCAACTAGGTAACTCAAACCTGCTGGGCAATTTTGTGCTTTTATATATAAGATATATATTTTTTTAGAACACCCTTCCTTCCCCTACACCACTCATTGAACTTCTTCTCTTTCTTAAACTCACAGTTCACATGTGCTTCCTCCATGAAACTATCCCTGACTTCCCATTTCCTACATTCAATTCACCATGTTTCCCTGGTTCTTATGAATAACATGTTGATGGTACTTAACCATGTTTATTGGAGTTATTGATGGGTCTGTCCTGTCACGCGACTGTGAAATTCTCAAGGACAAGACGTGAGTGGTATTATCTTTGGGTCTCCTTTCTGGAACACAGTGCCTGGAATGTACTCAGTCAATCTTAATTGGAAAAAGAAAAAAACAAATGCAGTAGTCCTTCCTATTATTTGTACTCAAACTACCCTCCTTTAAGTCATGTTCTTCCTACCTTCCATTAGTTTTCTTCTTTTTCTGTTGTGAGAAAGATGCCTAGCCCAATACACTTTGACTTATGGATACGCCCCTGTAATCTATCATCTAGATGAAGCTATAGAACACTACCAGACCTACAACTGGTTTCCTCACACCCTCTCCTGTCATTACTTATACCCCAGGGAGTTCACACAACTCTGGTTTCCAACATCATCAATTGTTTTGCTTGTTCTTGCATTTTCTGTAAGTGAACTAACACACAGTTTATCCTTTTTTGCTTAACGTAACATCTGTGAAATTCATACATGCTGTTGCAGTATAAGTAGCATGTTCTTTTTTATGGCATTATAGTATTCCATTGTGTAAATATGCCATGATTTACTTATCCATTCTCCTGCTGATTGACATTTGAGTCATTCCTAATTTGAAATATTACAAACAACGCTATAAAGGTCTTGTACAAATTTTTTGTTGGACATATGTACTCCTTTCTCTTGGGTATATACTTAGGAATAGAAATGCTGGGTCATACGATACACATGTGCTTAACTTTAGCTACTACAGTAGAGTTTTCCAAACGGTTTATAGCAATTTACACCCCCATCAGTAATGTATGAGAGTACAAGTTACTTATATCTATTTTTTTTTTTGAGAGAGAGAGAGAAAGAGAGAGAGCCCCTGAGCTGGGATCTAGCAGAGAGAGAGAGAGAGAGAGAGAGAGAGAGAGCGAGAATTTCAAGCAGGCTCCATGCTCAGCATGGAACCCAATGCAGGGCTTGATCCCATGACCCTGGAATCATGACTTGAACTGAAATTAAGACCATTAGGTGGTGATTAGGTCATGAGAGTGGAGCCCTCATGAATGGAATGAGTGCCCTCTTTAAAGAAACCCCAGAGAGATCCTTCAACCCTTCTTCCATTTGAGGTTTTAGTGAGAAGATCACCATCTATAAACCAGAAAGGGAGCTCTCACCAGACACTGGATCTGCAAGTTTCTTGATCTTGGGCTTCCCAGGCTCTGTAACTGTAAAAAATAAATGTCTGTTGTTTATAAGCTACCGAGACTGTGGTATTCCATTATAATAGCCTGAAGAGACTAAAACATACTGGACATTTCTCCTTCTCTCTCCAAAATTTGTTTTAGTCAATCCACCCACTGAAGTCCCTCCTTCCTCATGACCAGTTTATTTGCCATTCTGTCAATCTTTCCAGCTATTCAATCTTTTAAGTTTTTGCCTAAAGCTCAGCACAGCTTTCCAAGTATAAAGACCCTCTGGTTTCGTAAAATGGTGGGATGATAATTTCTATTTAATTTATAGGAGTTTTTTTTCCAGATAGGATGAGCAAAGGCCCTTCAATAGACCTGTAGCACATTGAGCTGATGACTATGGGAAACGTTACATATAGACACACTTCCTATAACTGATCATCAAAGCCTCTGCACTTATGACTCGATTATGCTTTCCTCAAAGCATTCACTTAGACTTCCCACACTGAATCTCATCTGATATATGTGCCTGCTCAGCTCAGAGACCTTTGTGAAATCTCCCTGCAGTGCTGAGCTGTCCCCTGGCATGGTGTCATTGTCATAATATCTGATCATGAAGGCAAGGCATGGTGGCAGAGGAAGGCGCACTATCTGGAAATCAGGACATGCATCTCACTATCTGTGTCAACTTGCCCAAGATGTCATAGATTTTTCTTTCCACCTGCAAAGGAATTAGACTAAATGACAAGAAAAGAAACATCTTGGGTTTGGATTGAAATTTTAGATTTCATTGTAATCTATTTTCATATTATTTTTATAAAAGCAGTTAAAGAAAACCTCTTCAAGAATGATCCCTAGGACCCCCACTGTTAATACTTCATCCAGAGAAGGGCCGGCTTATGCTTACCTTTGCTTTTAAGCCAGTTCTCTGACCATGACAGCACACTTCCTCTACTTCCATGGTAACTCAATATTTTTGGTACGAACACTTGCAAAATGCTTTCTAAGATTAAATAAAGTCCATTTCCTGGCCTCCCCTTGTCCTCATCCCTCACCATCATTATTCTTTGTGTTGTTCTTATTGCGTCTTCTGCTAAATATGACTATGGTGTGTAGCCCCGAGGTCACCCTGGGTGGTGCAGGCAATAGCCCAGTTTCTCAGGCAGTGCATATTGAAATAGAAATGGAGAAGGGCCCTCCAAATTATATAAACACCAGTGAAAAAACATATGGTCTCCAAAAATGTACATGACTCCATATATGTATGTAATATTTGAGTTGGGGTCAAATTAGTTTAGGGTTAGGAATATTGAGTTCAACCACTTATAACTTCACATATTTAGAAGGCGAAGCAAGTATAAAAATGGTTTTTCTTTATACTTGTTCTTGTAATTATAAAGTGAAACATTAAAGAAAGCCTACTGTTTATCTTGTCTTGCATACCTTCTGCATTTAGCACTAACGTTGGAAAATGTGGAAAAATGGCTTATTATGACCATAGTTTCAACCTTTGCTATGGAAGTGGCTATAGATATATTACACAGTACTACTCTTTGTGATGAAGAGGACTCTTCAGGTCAGAAGAATATATGCTTTAAATTATGTTTAAAGTAATGATATGGCCTGGGGTGCCTAGGTGGCTCAGACGATTGGGCTTCCAACTTCAACTCAGGTCATGATCTCATGGTCAGGAAGTTCAAGCCCTGCATCAGGCTCCATGCTGACAGCTCAGGAGCCTAGAGCCTGCTTCAGATTCTGTGTCTCCCTCTCTCTCTGCCAGTCCCCCACTCGGGCTCTGTCTCTCTCTGTCTCTCAAAAATGAGTAAGCGTTAAAAAATGTTAAGTAATGAAATGGCCTGTTTTGCTTAAGAAGGTTTTTTGCTTAGTAGCTCTGTGCTTGGTAATGAGCTATCTTATCTAGAGATCAAAGGTTTTGGTCATGTGGAGCAGAATTTCCAAGTGTGAAGTCCATACTGGAAGAGGGACCTCTGTCTGTACCCTCATTAGCATCATCACCAAAACAACTGAGGAAGCCAGCTCATCCCCCATGACATATACTTCACTTTTTCCATTGCAGCTTCACCGAAAGTTTTTCAGTTTCTTTAGAATTCTTCCTTTTACTTTATCTGTTTGTTGGCCTCATCACCACATCCAATTATTCTTTTTTTTTTTGTATTTATTTATTTATTTTGAGAGAGAGAGAGCATGCACACACACACGTGCACCCATGCACGAGAGCAGGGGAAGGGTAGAGAAAGAGGGAGGGAGAGAGAAACTCAAGCAGGTGCCATGCTATCAGCATAGAACCCCAATGCAGGGTTTGATCTCACAGACTATGAGATCATGACCAGAACCAAAATGCAAAAGTCTGACACTTAACCAAATGAACCACCTAGGTGCCTCTCTAATTATATTATAGGAGCCCATGTTCCAGCAAAAGCAGGTTGAAAGTTTCTTCTCTCCTTTGAATTTCAGCTTCTAAAAAAAGTCTTTAAAACCATACAGCTTAATTTGGTCAATCAAAGTTTTCAGTCAAACAAATAAACATGTAGACACAGAACAGTTGTGCTTGACATGTTTTAAATTAATTCAACAGGAAATGGTCTATACTCTAGCTTGGACTGGAAAAAGTGAGGTTAAAACAAAGTCAAGCGAGGCAAGGTGGATGCCTTTCCAGATCTTTCTTATTCAGTCTTTATAGACTTTCCCCACTTGTCAATTCTAAACATTGAAAATGTCAGCTACGGACCAGGAGTCTCTTTACATAATATGCCTTCAGTCCAAGAGTAGCTGAGATGTGGGTAGGCCACAGGGAGAGGAGGCCATTATTGAGTGGCCAGCCATTATCTTCCCCAGGTTTGGAGATAGAATTTCCCTTTCGTTATCTTCTGAAAGTTTTCTCCATTTTCATTCCTCTGTTCTATTTTGCTATTGACACTTGCCTCCTAATCCTCCTTCCCGCCCATCCATCATCTGTTTTAGAGAAGGCAGAGAGTGATCCTTGATACAGAAACATCCCTTCATGGGGAAAATACTTAAAGTATTATGAACTTCTAGAGTGTAAGATGGGCCCATCCAAAAATATAACTTCTAAAATCCATTCCAAAGGAAAATATAAATAATTTTATTTCTTCTTTTACTTCCTAGTGTTCTTATATCTCTCCACTAACATGAAGAATTGAGGGTTGTCTGCCTGCATTTATATCGAATGGTCTTTTCTTTATAAACCAATAATATCTTATTTACCTGCCATTCACTAAGTCATTCCCTTTCAGTAGATTTTAAAATATTGGAAATGGTTTAAGACTGATTACACCAGCTAGTGAATATGGAGTTTGAGTTAAATTCAGTTGAAAAATATTTGTTTATTCTATGTTAAATTAGTGTCCTATGTACTACCTAGAGTATATAGAAAAGGGATGGAGCACCTGGATGGCTCAGTCAGTTAAGCGTCCAACTCTTGGTTTTGACTCAGGTCACGATCTGACATTTTGTGAGTTTGAACCCTGTGTCCAAGCTGACAGCATGGGGCCTGCTTGGGATTCTCTTCTCCCTTTCTCTCTGCCCCTCCCCCACTCACTCACACATGCTGTCTCTCTCTCTCAATATAGTAAATAAACTTAAAGAAAAAGTGAGAGAAAAGAAGAGGGAGGGTGGGTCAGTGGAAAAAGGAACAGTACAGCATTCCTGTTATACAGGGGCTTACAATCTGAGAATGACAGATACCAGTCATCCTAAATGTGTGATATCTGGACCAGAAGCCACAGCCATAGTGGAGAACTTGTAAGAAATGCAGATTCTCAGGTCTCACCCTAGACTTACCAAATTACAGATTCAGAGTGGAGCTCAGTAATTTGTGCTTTATCAAGCATGTGTCTGATGCATGCTAATGTTTAAGACCTATACTAATATGGTGACCACATGTATGTACCATATTACTACCATAGTACTGACAGTGAGTTTTTATAGGTAAGTAGAGGACATAGAGAAGGGCTGGGGAGAATCAGGCAGGAATTTCACCTGGAAGGAAGATATTCTGTATAAAAAGACCAGGCTGAGGTGATCAGAGAACTGAGAAAACATACAGCATATTTGTGACATGCAGTAAGCCATAAACCAGACACTGTATTAGGTTCTTTATACATACTATTATGGTGAATCCTCACAACAACCTTAAACATATTATTCTTATTTACATGAGAGTTGAAGCTCAAGATTTTACACAGAGATATTTGCTGAGCTCTAAGAGTTTAGAAAAGTAATGGATGGTATGGTATTCAAAATATCTGAGGAAGGGCAGGTGAAGGGCTTTGAGTTCTACTCCATTAGAGTCCAAGAGTTGACAATTAAAATACATTCTGTAAAGGAAGAGTGGAATGATGAATTTGATGTCTTAGGAAAATTAATTGATCGGAGATAGAAGAAGCTGGAGGCTTGACTAGACCCTGTGGAAGTTGTTTTCAATAGTCCAGATTCAAGGTAGCTATAGGTTGACCTAGGAGAATAGCCATGAAAATAAAAAGAGGCATATTCAGGAAACCCTGGGAAGAAAGCAACTGTGGCTGCCAGCCAAGAGGAGAATGGGAGAGGATTCAAAGTTATGATGACTGGGAGAAATGGGAAGTCTCAGAAATGAACTGATTTAGCAGAATGAACTTGGATGACATGGACTGTTTGTGATGGGGAAGACTTTGTTTTGTTTTTAGGATATATAGAGGTGAAGAGCTCAGCTTTTAGATATACTGAGTTTGAGATGATGGTAGAACATCAAAGTAGAAAAATTCATCAGGAAGTCAAACAGGCTCATAGTCCATGGTTGGAAACATAAACTTAAGGATTGTCAGTAGACAGGTGACAGTGGATGCCATGGGACAGCTAAAATGTCCCATAGAGAGTATGTGTCAGGAGAAGAACAGAAGGTTAAGAACAAATCCTGTGGAATATCTAAAAGATCCTCATGTATGAAACAGAAAGAAAAGAAAGAGCCTGATGGTCAGAGCTAGAATATCCAAAGGGGTAAAGACAGAATGAAGACAGAGTGGAGTCCTGGAAGTTAGATTAGGGACAAAGTAAAGTCTCCCACCTATGGAGATGTGGGGAGAAAAGGGCAAGGCAACTATATTTGTGATAGGAACACCATTAGTGACCTTCAAGGATATAATTTCAATAGGGTGAGTGGTGGTGGTAATGGTGGTCAAGTAGGGAGTTGGAAATAAGACTACAGAGTTTAAGAACATGGGCTTAAATTATGGAAAGAGCCCAGATGTCTGTCAACTGATGAATGGATTAAGAAGATATGTGTGTGTATGTGTGTGTGTGTGATTTTATACACACACACACACACACACGTACAATGGAATACTACTCAGAAATGGAAAAGAATGAAATCTTGCCATTTGCAACAATGTGGATGGAACTGGAGGATATTATGTTAAGTGAAATAAGTCAGTCAGAGAAAGACAGATATCCTATAATTTCACTCATATGTGGAATTTGAGAAACTTAACATGGTCATAGGGGAAGGGCAGGAAAAATAAGATAAAAACAGAGAGGGAGATAAACCATAAGTTATAGACTCTTAAATACAGAAAAAAAAAAACAAAACCTGAGGGGGATGGGGGTGGGGAAAATAGGCGATGGGCATTAAGGAAGGCACTTGTTGGGATGATCACTGGGTGTTGTATGAAAGTGATGAATCACTGGAATCTGGGCCTGAAGCCAGACTACACTGTATGTTAGCTAACTTGATAATAAATTTTTTTAAAAAAATATGGGGCTTATTAGTATATGGAAGCCTCAAGTGTAGGTCACATGTTCTAGGGAGTTCAATTATGAAGAAAAGAAGATCAGATGGGAATTGGTTACTGGGAAGACTGGAACTAGGAAAGGTAGCTGCCTGTGTGTGAAATGCCATAGAGAGGAAAGGAGAAGAAGGGCTGGAAAACTGGAGAGGGCCGATGGGAGAATTGAAGGAACAAAGTTGTAGACAAGGTCAAAGGAAAGTGCATCTTTGGCTCTAGAATGGCAGAAAAGGGATTAGAATCTTCCTCAGCTCAAGGAAAAAGAGCAAGTTCTTGAGACTCATGAAGAATGCATTGAGATGAAATGTGAACAGGGGAGGAAACATAAGCAAGAGAGTCTTGCTTTCCTGAGGCAGTGGAAGTGAGGCCACTGAGCAGACAGAATGGGGACAAGCAGGAGACATAGTCAAAGGATTCCTTTCGCTATTTCTTTTAAGTGGCATCTGCCCATGGAACTTTTCCTAAAACACAGAGAGAGATGTGGTCTAGTAAAATGCATATCATCTTACATTGTGACTTTCATACATTGTTTCCCCTACTAGACTGTGGAAATCTTTTGAGAACAGAGACTTCTCTTCCAGTACTTTTTAAAAAGCAGACAAGCTCAGGGGCGCCTGGGTGGCTCAGTCGGTTAAGCGTCCAACTTCGGCTCAGGTCATGATCTTGCGTTTGGTGGGTTCAAGTCTCATGTCGGGCTCTGTGCTGACAGCTCAGAGCCTGGAGCCTGTTTCAGATTTTGTATCTCCCTCTCTCTCTGACCCTTCCCTGTTCATGCTGTCTCCCTCTCTCTCAGGAAAAAAAAAAGAAACTTAAAATAATTTTTTAAAAAAGCAGAGAAGCTCAAAGGATAATATAACAGGCACATTTGTATCATGGAAAATTGTATCATGAAAAATTGGCAATTGCTAGTTTGTCTTTTTTCTAAGTAAAAACTGAAAAAACCCCTGAAAACTTTGTCCTTACCGCCATCCCCTATACCATCCCTTTCACTCTCTTCCCAGAAACAAACACTAACAAGAATATAATGTATATCTTCTCAGTCTATCGATGTATTTCTTTATCTATATCCATGAATGATATATAGTATTGTTCACTGTATGGTTACTAGATGTACCATTGATGACTTTATTTTTTAACTTCCATATTCTATTTACTAGTTCTGCAATTTGTCTTTTATTATTCAGCATTCCTTGTGTTTTGAAGTCTACCACGTTTAGTTGCACAGATAGAATTCATTACATTTAACTGCTCTTATTAATTTTGTACCCTCCGTTTCTAGAGTAGCACATACAACATAGGTACCCACGTAGTAAATGTTAATTATTAGTGAATAAATTAGGATGAACCATATGCTAATTAAAAGGAATACTTTGTATAGTGGTTTATAGTTATGAAATACTTTTAGATATAGTCTCTTTTCCCTTTTATTTGTGTATTTTCTTCCTAGGCTGATACGGTTTAAGGATTATAATTATGGGGTGCCTGGGTGGCTCAGTTGGTTAAACAGCTCACTTCGGCTCAGGTCATGATCTCACAGTTTGTGGGTTCGAGCCCCGCGTCGGGCTTTGTGCTGAGCGCTTGCTCAGAGCCTGGAACCTGCTTCGGATCCTGTGTCTCCCTCTCTCTGCCCCTCCCCTGCTC
Organism: Crocuta crocuta; assembly: GCF_008692635.1. Lineage (NCBI taxonomy): Eukaryota > Metazoa > Chordata > Mammalia > Carnivora > Hyaenidae > Crocuta > Crocuta crocuta. The sequence goes on along the minus strand of NW_027527549.1, from coordinate 4,738,563 downwards.
ACTCTCTGTCTCACTCTGTCTCTCAAAAATAAATACATGTAAATAAATAAATAAATAAATAAAAGGATAGTAATTATGTCCTATGCCCATGCATTCTATTCCTAATGCCCATTTCAGTGTTTGGCACTTAGTAACTCCTCAGTAAATATTGGTTGAATGAATGAATGACTCTCTGCTATAAGCATTCTTTTACTAAGGCCCAGATTTTGAATATCGAGTGTTTTTCCAAGACCATGTGGTTGGAATCAGGACTAATAACCAGGGTTTCTGATACTAAAGCCAGTGCTCTTTTTATTACACCATTGAAAGAGCTATTGTAAGGACTATATTAGGGAGTCAATAGGAGAGGAATAATTATAATGAATTACTGCCCTGATGTAACCAATAAATAGACTCCATGTACCTGTGTAATTGGAGAAAATTAATAACCATATCCAGATCGAGGGCTTGAAATTTATCATAATCATTAACTTGGAATACCTAGTCACATGGTCCTTACATGAGGTTCATGTTGTGAAGGAGATATGTGAATTATGAGGGTGGATGGTGTTGCAGGAGTGAAGGAATGAGCAGGAAGCAGTTTCATTCAAATAGAACTGCTCTTGCTAAGGTCACTGGTAACCTTCTAATTGCCTTTGACGATACACACCGCTCCTCCCCTGACTTCAGTGATGCCTTCCCTCCTGGCTCTCCTCCACCCCACCTTCTTGGGAGCCTCCTAAGGAACTCTTCCCTAACACAGTGGCAGTGGAGTGGAGATCTGAAGAAAGTCATGAGCATTCTAGGAGAGAGATCCAGAGAACGGCTGCAGACACCCACCCACACTCTAATCTGCCCACCCGCCAGGACTGGTTGATATTGATGAGTCCTTTTGACACTTTGCTTGTCAATTTGGGGGTCGTACTCCAGTTTTCTCCCCAGAGACAGATCTCCACCACCTCTGGCCTTCATTGAACAACTCCTGCTTTCTGAGAGGCTGGAAAAGTCAAGGTCACTGCACAATGCCAGCTCTGGAAAGCTGTGAATCCTAACCCCCTTGATGGGCCAGTCAGAGCAGTTGAGGCCATTAAGTAGCCTGAACAAAGAGAAAGTCTTTTAAGAAACTTATTTTGAAATATAAATATTGTTTGCTTACTTTCAAACTCCTATCTTAGCCATTTTTTGTGTCACCATTGCAGTTTCTTACATCACAGAGATTTAATCACACTAATTTAACAAAATTTTTTTTGGTGGAATTGCTGCTTGCTTCTTGTTGAATTGAGGCAGATCACAGATTCCCTAGCACATTCTTGCTCAAGGTGCTCCCTCACAGCTTTTTTGAGACACCCTTCGGGAGTTTTCAGATTGACCCCATCATTCTCTATGAGCATGGCCAGCGTTGGGTATATAGAAGACCTGGCACTGCCCCAGGACCATCCTCAGATTCTCCTTCCTTCCCACATCATAATTTCTTGCCAGAATATTGGCATTTCTTGAATAGTTCATTGAATTTGGAAGAGAATAAGATAGAGTGTTTGCAATCAAGACAGTCTTGTGTTCTTGTAGCCGTCAGAAGCGTCCTTGGGGGTCCCGTACTCACTCCATATGAATGTAGAAATTAAACTCCATCAGTGCCTGTGTAGTAAACAAACGATAAGGACACTTGGATTAACTGCAGGAAAATGAGTTGTCCATGGCGCATAGTTAACTCAGCAGCTATGGGGCATGGATGATGCATTAAGAAGAGTATTGGCTGGTTATTCTTTTCCTCTGAGTAGCCTCAGTGCCAAGGCCGTACAAATTTATGGAACATACCCACAATGTTCAGTGGACAAATGGCATTTAAAATAGAGAAAGGAAGGGGCACCTGGGTGGCTCATTTGGTTAAACAAGTGACTTTGGCTTGGGTCATGATCTCGCGGTCTGTGGGTTCCAGCCCTGCATCGGGTTCTGTGCTGACAGCCCAGAACCTGGAGCCTGCTTCAGATTCTGTGTCTCCCTCTTTCTCTGTCCCTCCCCTGCTCATGCTCTGATTCTGTCTCTCAAAAATGAATAAATGTTTAAAAAATAAACAAATAAAATAGAGAAATGAAGATGGGAAAAAACAAAAACTAAAGAAAGTCAAAAATAGGGTAATAATGAGCTAATATTGAGTCTTGAACATATATCTTCATTTTTAATGTGGGAGATAGCAACTCAACACTGAAGGGACTTGCAGAAGGGACAAGAGGGTCTCATGTCTGAGGATGGAGTTGATGACAAGTTGCAGCCTTTAATATCTGATGATGAAAAGGGATCTCCTTTCTTTGGGGTGAGTCCCTGATTCCAGTTTTACGTTTGTGGAGCAATTAGCAGGACCCCTCTTCTCTTTGCTTGGTCTCCTCCGTTAGAAGAATGCCTCTGATATGTAATATTTGTTTGAAAACCCAAAGAAGCTTGTTTCCTTTTGAGGTTTGCCTTACTTTTTATGTTCTGAAGCTCATTCTGGACCTCAGATTTTGCTCCAAGCAATAAAGCTGGTTGGATTGTACTAACATAATGGAGCCGTAATTTTAGCCAACTGTTGGGGGTGGGGAGATAGTTAAGGTGTGTAGTGGTTTCTGTGGTTTCTCTGTGGAGTAGAATTCCCTGCAAAGCTTTTCCATGTGGTGTTTTAATAGCTGTCTTAAAACTCTCTGATGTACGGAGCAAAACCGAATTAGGCTCATGTGCTAGATCGGTGGGATGGGCCAAGGACTCTGAAAAATGAAAGAAAAACAATCAAACAGCCAACCTCAGAGGCTAAACCAAAGAAGATCGGCAGGACATACCCAAATTCAAGAGTAAAGAAGCAATCACCTCTTGGAACCCATTTTTGCAGAACTTTCTAAGGGAAATACGAATTATTTAATCTATTAACATTTTACCTTTGTGCAGTACTTTGCAATTTACAAAATGATCCTAGGTATATTTGTTCAGCAGAGCCCTGAAAATCCCTTTGGAAGCTTGTATTATTAGGTCCATCGTTATAAATGAGAAACTGAGTCACAAAGGTAGGCCCAAGGTCATCTGTCTAAGAAACCACAAAGGCAGAATTGAATCGCGCTACAAAGCTCTGTGTCTTTGCACCAGAACTTCAATGATTTTAGTTAGTGATCACATTCAATATTTATGAAGAAGGAAACCCAGCCAGATAGTGAGTACATGCACAGGAAAGATGGTTCTGGACTGCCAAGCTCTCATCAGTGAATAGAAGACATTACAGTGTCATCTACATATCAAAGGAATATGTCCTTTCTTTGATTCAAATGCTTAGGGATTCAGAGGCACAGTTCCTTCTGAGAGTGCCTGATAAAATGCCACATAACTTAGCTGTCATTCCCATTCTAAACACATGTAAAAACTTCTCCTTAGTGTGTGGTTTTGGCTGCTAAGTTCAAGAAACATTTATTGAATGCTACGATATGCCAGGCCAATGAGCAAAGTAGGAAGTCGTCTGGGTGGTAGGATTCTAGGCTAGCCTCTTCCACTGGCCGAGACCACTGCTAACATACCCCCGTTAGAAGGGCATCCCTTTGAGCTAGTCCCAGAGTTGCTCAGATTCTTTTTTTGAAAATTCAAGAAGCATGGAGAAAGAAAAACAAAAAACAAAAAACAAAACTCTAAGATGGTCCCAGTCACTAATGCTGTGGGGTATATTAATTTGTCTAGCTAACAAATCAAGTATTAAGACCCTGAGCTGAATAGGAGGTGATGTGGATAAATTGTATCCTGCCCAGGAGAAGGGGGTGATGAATTCTAGAAAGTTCTGTAAGGGGTCCTGGGGAGCCAGAATATGCCCACAGGCCAGGAAGCTTGTCTGGAGAGAAAGGTGCATGAACGCTCTCTATCAGAAATAAACTTTAATCACTTCATTTTCGTTTTTAAGAACTAGCCCTGCGTGGTATCTGAGCTTTAGGTCTGCAGCCATACAATTAAACAGATTAATATTTGCAATGCACATACCAAACCTGTGATCATATTATTTATTTTTTAAGCTGAGGGAGCGTGTCTCCATCTTGAATGAGAATTAGTCTGGTGCAGCTGTCTGCCCTGAGCCCTTTGTGCGACTTCCTCAGGGCTCACTGTCCCTTTGGTCAGCTCTGTGCTTCTCCCCCGGACTCCAGCCCACATCTCTTGCACAGTTAGGGATGAGTCTGTGTCTCTGCCTGGCCTCTACCAAGCACAAAATGATTTAAAGCCCCCCTTCTGCCATACTCTCACATTTTTTTCCAAGAGCTCTGAAAAGAATGTAATTTTATTTTTTTTAAATATAGTTTATTGTAAAGTTGGTTTCCATATAACACCCAGTGCTCATCCCAACAAGTGCCCTCCTCCATGCCCATCACCCATTTCCCCCTCTCCCCCACCCCCATCAGCCCTCAGTTTGTTCTCAGTATTTAAGAGTCTCCTTCTCTCTCTCTCCTAGAAATAAGTAAAAA